>NW_026775634.1:0-60000 GCF_030987335.1 Cornus florida | reverse complement strand
TAATCAAAGTACTTACTATGTCACTAGACATTTTTAATGTATAAAGATTAAATCTTTGAAAGAAAATGAGAGTTTTGAGTTAAACTGATTCGAATTCCTTTTAAAGTCACGAAGAGTGTTCTAAGGAGTAAAGATTGAATCTTTGAATTCCCTTTGACGTCACGATGAGTGTTTTAATGAGTAAAATATTGCATCTTTGAATGTAAATACCTCAATTAAGATACCCATTATGCACTAGAGCTTTTTTAATATATAAAGATTAAATCTTTGGAAGAAAATTAGTGTTTTCTATTGAACTTATTCGAGTTCCCTTTGACATCACGAAGAGTGTTTTATTGCGTAAAGATTGAATCTTGGAATGAAATTACCTAATTCAGGGTACCGATTGTGTCACTAGACCTTTTTAATGTATAAAATTGATTATACGAAAGAAAATGAGAGTTTTGAGTTTAACTTATTCGAGTTCCCTACGAAGTCCCGAAGAGTGTTTTAATGACTAAATATTGCATCTTTGAATGAAAATACCACAATAAAGATACCCTTTATGTCACTAGACCTTTTTTAATGTATAAATATTGAATCTTTGGAAGAAAATTAGTGTTTTGTGTGCAACTTATTCGAGTTGGCTTTGACATCACGAAGAGTGTTTTAATGAATAAAGATTGAATCTTTGAATCAAATTACCTCATTCACGGTACCTATTATGTCACTAGATCTTTTTAATGTATAAAGATTGAATCTACGAAAGAAAATGAGAGTTTTGAGTTTAACTTATTCGAGTTCCCTATGAAGTCCTGAAGAGTGTTTTAGTGAATAAAGATTGAATCTTTGAATGAAAATACTTCAATCAATGTACCCATTATGTCACTAGACGTTTTTAATGTATAAAGATGGAATCTATGAAAGAAAATAAGAGTTTTGAGATAAACTTATTCAGGTTTCCTTTGATGTCACGAAGAGTACTTTAATGAGTAAAGATTGAATCTTTGAATGAAATTACCTGAATCAAGATACCTATTATGTCACTTGACCTTTTTAATTTATAATCTTTGAAAGAAAATGTAAGTTCTGAGTTTAACTTATTCGAGTTCCCTATGCAGTCGCGAAGAGTGTTTTAATGACTAAAGATTGAATATTTGAATGAAAATAACTCAATCAAAGTACCTATTATGTCACTAAACCATTCTAATGTATAAAGATTAAATCTTTGAAAGAAGATGAGAGTTTTGAGCTAAACTTATTCGAGTTACCTTTGACATCACGAAGAATGTTTTAATGAGTAAAGAAGGAATCTTCGAATGAAATTACCTCAATCAACGAACCTATTATTTCACTAGATCTTTTTAATGAAAAAAGATTGAATCCTCGAAACAAAATGAGAATTTTGAGTTTAATTTATTCGATTTCCCTATGAAGTCGCGAAGAGTGTTTTAATAACTAAAGAAAGAATCTTTAAATCAAAATACCTCAATCAGGGTACAAATTATGTCACCAGACATTTTCAATGCATTAGGATTGAATCTTTGAAAGAAGATGAGAGTTTTGAGTTCAACTTATTCGAGTTCCCTTGGATGCCACGAAGAGTGTTTTAACGAGTAAAGGTTGAATTTTGGAATGAGAGTTTTGAGTTTAACTTATTCGAGTTCCCTATGAAGTCCCGAAGAGTGTTCTAATGACTGAAGATTGAATCTTTGAATGAAAAATACCTCAATCAAGGTACCCGATATATCACTAGGCGTTTTTAATATATGAAGATTGAATCTTTGAAAGAAAATAAGAGTTTTGAGTTAAACTTATTCAAGTTCCCTTTGACGTCACGAAGAGTACTTTAATGAGTAAAGATTGAATCTTTAAATGAAATTACTTGAATCGAGATACCTATTATGTCACTCGACCTTTTTAATTTATAAAGATTGTATCTTTGAAAGAAAATGTGAGTACTGAGTTTAACTTATTCGAGTTCCTAAAGCAGTCGCGAAGAGTGTTTTAATGACTAAAGATTGAATCTTTGAACGAAAATACCTCAATCAAAGTACCTATTATGTCACTAGACCATTTTAATGTATGAAGATTAAATCTTTGAAAGAAGTTGAGAGTTTTGAGTTAAACTTGTTCGAGTTACCTTTGACATCACAAAGAGTGTTTTAATGAGTAAAGATGAAATCTTTGAATGAAATTGCCTCAATCAAGGAACATATTATGTCACTAGACCTTTTTAATGAATAGAGATTGAATCCTTGAAACAAAATGAGAATTTTGAGTCTAACTTACTCGATTTCCCTATGAAGTCGCGAAGAGTGTTTTAATGACTATAGAATGAATCTTTGAATCAAAATACCTCAATCAAGGTATAAATTTTGTCACTAGCCTTTTTAATGCGTAAAGATTGAATCTTTCAAAATAGATGAGAGTTTTGAGTTCAACTTATTCGAGTTCCCTTTGACGTCGCGAAGAGAGTTTTAATGAGTAAAGATTGAATGTTGGAATGAAATTACCTCAATCCAGGTACCTATTAAGTCACTTGACCTTTTTAATATTTAAAGATTGAATCTTTTAAAGAAAATGAGAGTTTTGAGTTTAACTTATTCGAGTTCCCTACGAAGTCGCGTAGCGTGTTTTAATGGACAAAGATTGAATCTTTGGATGAAATTACCTCAATCATGGAATCTATTATGTCACTAGGCCTTTTTAATGTATAAAGATGAAATCTTTGAAATAAAGTGAGAGTTTTGAGTTAAACTTATCCGAGTTACCTTTGACATCACGAAGAGTGTGTTTTAAGGAGTAAAGATAGAATCTTTGAATGCAATCTCCTCAATTAAGGTACCTATTATGTCAATAAACCTTTTTAATGTAAAAAGGTTGAAACTTTGGAAAAAAATGAGAGTTTTGAGTTTAACTTATTCGAGTTCCCAATGAAATGTCGAAGAGTGTTTTAATGACCAAAGATTGAATCTTTGAATGAAAATATTTCAATCAAGGTACCCATTATGTCACTAGACGTTTTTAATATATAAAGATTGAATCTTTGAAATAAAATGAGAGTTTTGAGTTAAATTTATTCAAGTTCCCTTTGACGTCCCGAAGGGTGTTTTAATGAGTGAAGATTGAATCCTTGGATGAAAATTCCTCAATTAAGGTACATATTTTGTCACTAGAACATTTTAATGTATAAAGATTAAATCTTTGATAGAAAATGATTGTTTTGAGTTAAACTTATTCGAGTTCCCCTTGACGTCACGAAGAGTGTTTTAATGAGTAAAATTGAATCTTTGAATGAAATTACCTCAATCAAGGTACCTACTATGTCACTAGGCCGTTTTAATACATAAAAGGGAGAATCTTTGAAGGAAAATGATAGTTTTGAGTTTAACCTATTCGAGTTTTCATATGAAGTCGCGTAGAGTATTTTAATGACTAAAGACTGAATCTTTGAATGAAAATAACTTAATCAAAGTACTTACTATGTCACTAGACATTTTTAATGTATAAAGATTAAATCTTTGAAAGAAAATGAGAGTTTTGAGTTAAACTGATTCGAATTCCTTTTAAAGTCACGAAGAGTGTTCTAAGGAGTAAAGATTGAATCTTTGAATTCCCTTTGACGTCACGATGAGTGTTTTAATGAGTAAAATATTGCATCTTTGAATGAAAATACCTCAATTAAGATACCCATTATGCACTAGAGCTTTTTTAATATATAAAGATTAAATCTTTGGAAGAAAATTAGTGTTTTCTATTGAACTTATTCGAGTTCCCTTTGACATCACGAAGAGTGTTTTATTGCGTAAAGATTGAATCTTGGAATGAAATTACCTAATTCAGGGTACCGATTGTGTCACTAGACCTTTTTAATGTATAAAATTGATTATACGAAAGAAAATGAGAGTTTTGAGTTTAACTTATTCGAGTTCCCTACGAAGTCCCGAAGAGTGTTTTAATGACTAAATATTGCATCTTTGAATGAAAATACCACAATAAAGATACCCTTTATGTCACTAGACCTTTTTTAATGTATAAATATTGAATCTTTGGAAGAAAATTAGTGTTTTGTGTGCAACTTATTCGAGTTGGCTTTGACATCACGAAGAGTGTTTTAATGAATAAAGATTGAATCTTTGAATCAAATTACCTCATTCACGGTACCTATTATGTCACTAGATCTTTTTAATGTATAAAGATTGAATCTACGAAAGAAAATGAGAGTTTTGAGTTTAACTTATTCGAGTTCCCTATGAAGTCCTGAAGAGTGTTTTAGTGAATAAAGATTGAATCTTTGAATGAAAATACTTCAATCAATGTACCCATTATGTCACTAGACGTTTTTAATGTATAAAGATGGAATCTATGAAAGAAAATAAGAGTTTTGAGATAAACTTATTCAGGTTTCCTTTGATGTCACGAAGAGTACTTTAATGAGTAAAGATTGAATCTTTGAATGAAATTACCTGAATCAAGATACCTATTATGTCACTTGACCTTTTTAATTTATAATCTTTGAAAGAAAATGTAAGTTCTGAGTTTAACTTATTCGAGTTCCCTATGCAGTCGCGAAGAGTGTTTTAATGACTAAAGATTGAATATTTGAATGAAAATAACTCAATCAAAGTACCTATTATGTCACTAAACCATTCTAATGTATAAAGATTAAATCTTTGAAAGAAGATGAGAGTTTTGAGCTAAACTTATTCGAGTTACCTTTGACATCACGAAGAATGTTTTAATGAGTAAAGAAGGAATCTTCGAATGAAATTACCTCAATCAACGAACCTATTATTTCACTAGATCTTTTTAATGAAAAAAGATTGAATCCTCGAAACAAAATGAGAATTTTGAGTTTAATTTATTCGATTTCCCTATGAAGTCGCGAAGAGTGTTTTAATAACTAAAAAAAGAATCTTTAAATCAAAATACCTCAATCAGGGTACAAATTATGTCACCAGACATTTTCAATGCATTAGGATTGAATCTTTGAAAGAAGATGAGAGTTTTGAGTTCAACTTATTCGAGTTCCCTTGGATGCCACGAAGAGTGTTTTAACGAGTAAAGGTTGAATTTTGGAATGAGAGTTTTGAGTTTAACTTATTCGAGTTCCCTATGAAGTCCCGAAGAGTGTTCTAATGACTGAAGATTGAATCTTTGAATGAAAAATACCTCAATCAAGGTACCCGATATATCACTAGGCGTTTTTAATATATGAAGATTGAATCTTTGAAAGAAAATAAGAGTTTTGAGTTAAACTTATTCAAGTTCCCTTTGACGTCACGAAGAGTACTTTAATGAGTAAAGATTGAATCTTTAAATGAAATTACTTGAATCGAGATACCTATTATGTCACTCGACCTTTTTAATTTATAAAGATTGTATCTTTGAAAGAAAATGTGAGTACTGAGTTTAACTTATTCGAGTTCCTAAAGCAGTCGCGAAGAGTGTTTTAATGACTAAAGATTGAATCTTTGAACGAAAATACCTCAATCAAAGTACCTATTATGTCACTAGACCATTTTAATGTATGAAGATTAAATCTTTGAAAGAAGTTGAGAGTTTTGAGTTAAACTTGTTCGAGTTACCTTTGACATCACAAAGAGTGTTTTAATGAGTAAAGATGAAATCTTTGAATGAAATTGCCTCAATCAAGGAACATATTATGTCACTAGACCTTTTTAATGAATAGAGATTGAATCCTTGAAACAAAATGAGAATTTTGAGTCTAACTTACTCGATTTCCCTATGAAGTCGCGAAGAGTGTTTTAATGACTATAGAATGAATCTTTGAATAAAAATACCTCAATCAAGGTATAAATTTTGTCACTAGCCTTTTTAATGCGTAAAGATTGAATCTTTCAAAATAGATGAGAGTTTTGAGTTCAACTTATTCGAGTTCCCTTTGACGTCGCGAAGAGAGTTTTAATGAGTAAAGATTGAATATTGGAATGAAATTACCTCAATCCAGGTACCTATTAAGTCACTTGACCTTTTTAATGTTTAAAGATTGAATCTTTTAAAGAAAATGAGAGTTTTGAGTTTAACTTATTCGAGTTCCCTACGAAGTCGCGTAGCGTGTTTTAATGGACAAAGATTGAATCTTTGGATGAAATTACCTCAATCATGGAATCTATTATGTCACTAGGCCTTTTTAATGTATAAAGATGAAATCTTTGAAATAAAGTGAGAGTTTTGAGTTAAACTTATCCGAGTTACCTTTGACATCACGAAGAGTGTGTTTTAAGGAGTAAAGATAGAATCTTTGAATGCAATCTCCTCAATTAAGGTACCTATTATGTCAATAAACCTTTTTAATGTAAAAAGGTTGAAACTTTGGAAAAAAATGAGAGTTTTGAGTTTAACTTATTCGAGTTCCCAATGAAATGTCGAAGAGTGTTTTAATGACCAAAGATTGAATCTTTGAATGAAAATATTTCAATCAAGGTACCCATTATGTCACTAGACGTTTTTAATATATAAAGATTGAATCTTTGAAATAAAATGAGAGTTTTGAGTTAAATTTATTCAAGTTCCCTTTGACGTCCCGAAGGGTGTTTTAATGAGTGAAGATTGAATCCTTGGATGAAAATTCCTCAATTAAGGTACATATTTTGTCACTAGAACATTTTAATGTATAAAGATTAAATCTTTGATAGAAAATGATTGTTTTG
The DNA here is from genome assembly GCF_030987335.1 of Cornus florida. Lineage (NCBI taxonomy): Eukaryota > Viridiplantae > Streptophyta > Magnoliopsida > Cornales > Cornaceae > Cornus > Cornus florida. Next base: position 53,344 of record NW_026775634.1, on the reverse strand, counting down.
AGTTAAACTTATTCGAGTTCCCCTTGACGTCACGAAGAGTGTTTTAATGAGTAAAATTGAATCTTTGAATGAAATTACCTCAATCAAGGTACCTACTATGTCACTAGGCCGTTTTAATACATAAAAGGGAGAATCTTTGAAGGAAAATGATAGTTTTGAGTTTAACCTATTCGAGTTTTCATATGAAGTCGCGTAGAGTATTTTAATGACTAAAGACTGAATCTTTGAATGAAAATAACTTAATCAAAGTACTTACTATGTCACTAGACATTTTTAATGTATAAAGATTAAATCTTTGAAAGAAAATGAGAGTTTTGAGTTAAACTGATTCGAATTCCTTTTAAAGTCACGAAGAGTGTTCTAAGGAGTAAAGATTGAATCTTTGAATTCCCTTTGACGTCACGATGAGTGTTTTAATGAGTAAAATATTGCATCTTTGAATGAAAATACCTCAATTAAGATACCCATTATGCACTAGAGCTTTTTTAATATATAAAGATTAAATCTTTGGAAGAAAATTAGTGTTTTCTATTGAACTTATTCGAGTTCCCTTTGACATCACGAAGAGTGTTTTATTGCGTAAAGATTGAATCTTGGAATGAAATTACCTAATTCAGGGTACCGATTGTGTCACTAGACCTTTTTAATGTATAAAATTGATTATACGAAAGAAAATGAGAGTTTTGAGTTTAACTTATTCGAGTTCCCTACGAAGTCCCGAAGAGTGTTTTAATGACTAAATATTGCATCTTTGAATGAAAATACCACAATAAAGATACCCTTTATGTCACTAGACCTTTTTTAATGTATAAATATTGAATCTTTGGAAGAAAATTAGTGTTTTGTGTGCAACTTATTCGAGTTGGCTTTGACATCACGAAGAGTGTTTTAATGAATAAAGATTGAATCTTTGAATCAAATTACCTCATTCACGGTACCTATTATGTCACTAGATCTTTTTAATGTATAAAGATTGAATCTACGAAAGAAAATGAGAGTTTTGAGTTTAACTTATTCGAGTTCCCTATGAAGTCCTGAAGAGTGTTTTAGTGAATAAAGATTGAATCTTTGAATGAAAATACTTCAATCAATGTACCCATTATGTCACTAGACGTTTTTAATGTATAAAGATGGAATCTATGAAAGAAAATAAGAGTTTTGAGATAAACTTATTCAGGTTTCCTTTGACGTCACGAAGAGTACTTTAGTGAGTAAAGATTGAATCTTTGAATGAAATTACCTGAATCAAGATACCTATTATGTCACTTGACCTTTTTAATTTATAATCTTTGAAAGAAAATGTAAGTTCTGAGTTTAACTTATTCGAGTTCCCTATGCAGTCGCGAAGAGTGTTTTAATGACTAAAGATTGAATATTTGAATGAAAATAACTCAATCAAAGTACCTATTATGTCACTAAACCATTCTAATGTATAAAGATTAAATCTTTGAAAGAAGATGAGAGTTTTGAGCTAAACTTATTCGAGTTACCTTTGACATCACGAAGAATGTTTTAATGAGTAAAGAAGGAATCTTCGAATGAAATTACCTCAATCAACGAACTATTATTTCACTAGATCTTTTTAATGAAAAAAGATTGAATCCTCGAAACAAAATGAGAATTTTGAGTTTAATTTATTCGATTTCCCTATGAAGTCGCGAAGAGTGTTTTAATAACTAAAGAAAGAATCTTTAAATCAAAATACCTCAATCAGGGTACAAATTATGTCACCAGACATTTTCAATGCATTAGGATTGAATCTTTGAAAGAAGATGAGAGTTTTGAGTTCAACTTATTCGAGTTCCCTTGGATGCCACGAAGAGTGTTTTAACGAGTAAAGGTTGAATTTTCGAATGAGAGTTTTGAGTTTAACTTATTCGAGTTCCCTATGAAGTCCCGAAGAGTGTTCTAATGACTGAAGATTGAATCTTTGAATGAAAAATACCTCAATCAAGGTACCCGATATATCACTAGGCGTTTTTAATATATGAAGATTGAATCTTTGAAAGAAAATAAGAGTTTTGAGTTAAACTTATTCAAGTTCCCTTTGACGTCACGAAGAGTACTTTAATGAGTAAAGATTGAATCTTTAAATGAAATTACTTGAATCGAGATACCTATTATGTCACTCGACCTTTTTAATTTATAAAGATTGTATCTTTGAAAGAAAATGTGAGTACTGAGTTTAACTTATTCGAGTTCCTAAAGCAGTCGCGAAGAGTGTTTTAATGACTAAAGATTGAATCTTTGAACGAAAATACCTCAATCAAAGTACCTATTATGTCACTAGACCATTTTAATGTATGAAGATTAAATCTTTGAAAGAAGTTGAGAGTTTTGAGTTAAACTTGTTCGAGTTACCTTTGACATCACAAAGAGTGTTTTAATGAGTAAAGATGAAATCTTTGAATGAAATTGCCTCAATCAAGGAACATATTATGTCACTAGACCTTTTTAATGAATAGAGATTGAATCCTTGAAACAAAATGAGAATTTTGAGTCTAACTTACTCGATTTCCCTATGAAGTCGCGAAGAGTGTTTTAATGACTATAGAATGAATCTTTGAATCAAAATACCTCAATCAAGGTATAAATTTTGTCACTAGCCTTTTTAATGCGTAAAGATTGAATCTTTCAAAATAGATGAGAGTTTTGAGTTCAACTTATTCGAGTTCCCTTTGACGTCGCGAAGAGAGTTTTAATGAGTAAAGATTGAATGTTGGAATGAAATTACCTCAATCCAGGTACCTATTAAGTCACTTGACCTTTTTAATGTTTAAAGATTGAATCTTTTAAAGAAAATGAGAGTTTTGAGTTTAACTTATTCGAGTTCCCTACGAAGTCGCGTAGCGTGTTTTAATGGACAAAGATTGAATCTTTGGATGAAATTACCTCAATCATGGAATCTATTATGTCACTAGGCCTTTTTTATGTATAAAGATGAAATCTTTGAAATAAAGTGAGAGTTTTGAGTTAAACTTATCCGAGTTACCTTTGACATCACGAAGAGTGTGTTTTAAGGAGTAAAGATAGAATCTTTGAATGCAATCTCCTCAATTAAGGTACCTATTATGTCAATAAACCTTTTTAATGTAAAAAGGTTGAAACTTTGGAAAAAAATGAGAGTTTTGAGTTTAACTTATTCGAGTTCCCAATGAAATGTCGAAGAGTGTTTTAATGACCAAAGATTGAATCTTTGAATGAAAATATTTCAATCAAGGTACCCATTATGTCACTAGACGTTTTTAATATATAAAGATTGAATCTTTGAAATAAAATGAGAGTTTTGAGTTAAATTTATTCAAGTTCCCTTTGACGTCCCGAAGGGTGTTTTAATGAGTGAAGATTGAATCCTTGGATGAAAATTCCTCAATTAAGGTACATATTTTGTCACTAGAACATTTTAATGTATAAAGATTAAATCTTTGATAGAAAATGATTGTTTTGAGTTAAACTTATTCGAGTTCCCCTTGACGTCACGAAGAGTGTTTTAATGAGTAAAATTGAATCTTTGAATGAAATTACCTCAATCAAGGTACCTACTATGTCACTAGGCCGTTTTAATACATAAAAGGGAGAATCTTTGAAGGAAAATGATAGTTTTGAGTTTAACCTATTCGAGTTTTCATATGAAGTCGCGTAGAGTATTTTAATGACTAAAGACTGAATCTTTGAATGAAAATAACTTAATCAAAGTACTTACTATGTCACTAGACATTTTTAATGTATAAAGATTAAATCTTTGAAAGAAAATGAGAGTTTTGAGTTAAACTGATTCGAATTCCTTTTAAAGTCACGAAGAGTGTTCTAAGGAGTAAAGATTGAATCTTTGAATTCCCTTTGACGTCACGATGAGTGTTTTAATGAGTAAAATATTGCATCTTTGAATGAAAATACCTCAATTAAGATACCCATTATGCACTAGAGCTTTTTTAATATATAAAGATTAAATCTTTGGAAGAAAATTAGTGTTTTCTATTGAACTTATTCGAGTTCCCTTTGACATCACGAAGAGTGTTTTATTGCGTAAAGATTGAATCTTGGAATGAAATTACCTAATTCAGGGTACCGATTGTGTCACTAGACCTTTTTAATGTATAAAATTGATTATACGAAAGAAAATGAGAGTTTTGAGTTTAACTTATTCGAGTTCCCTACGAAGTCCCGAAGAGTGTTTTAATGACTAAATATTGCATCTTTGAATGAAAATACCACAATAAAGATACCCTTTATGTCACTAGACCTTTTTTAATGTATAAATATTGAATCTTTGGAAGAAAATTAGTGTTTTGTGTGCAACTTATTCGAGTTGGCTTTGACATCACGAAGAGTGTTTTAATGAATAAAGATTGAATCTTTGAATCAAATTACCTCATTCACGGTACCTATTATGTCACTAGATCTTTTTAATGTATAAAGATTGAATCTACGAAAGAAAATGAGAGTTTTGAGTTTAACTTATTCGAGTTCCCTATGAAGTCCTGAAGAGTGTTTTAGTGAATAAAGATTGAATCTTTGAATGAAAATACTTCAATCAATGTACCCATTATGTCACTAGACGTTTTTAATGTATAAAGATGGAATCTATGAAAGAAAATAAGAGTTTTGAGATAAACTTATTCAGGTTTCCTTTGATGTCACGAAGAGTACTTTAATGAGTAAAGATTGAATCTTTGAATGAAATTACCTGAATCAAGATACCTATTATGTCACTTGACCTTTTTAATTTATAATCTTTGAAAGAAAATGTAAGTTCTGAGTTTAACTTATTCGAGTTCCCTATGCAGTCGCGAAGAGTGTTTTAATGACTAAAGATTGAATATTTGAATGAAAATAACTCAATCAAAGTACCTATTATGTCACTAAACCATTCTAATGTATAAAGATTAAATCTTTGAAAGAAGATGAGAGTTTTGAGCTAAACTTATTCGAGTTACCTTTGACATCACGAAGAATGTTTTAATGAGTAAAGAAGGAATCTTCGAATGAAATTACCTCAATCAACGAACCTATTATTTCACTAGATCTTTTTAATGAAAAAAGATTGAATCCTCGAAACAAAATGAGAATTTTGAGTTTAATTTATTCGATTTCCCTATGAAGTCGCGAAGAGTGTTTTAATAACTAAAGAAAGAATCTTTAAATCAAAATACCTCAATCAGGGTACAAATTATGTCACCAGACATTTTCAATGCATTAGGATTGAATCTTTGAAAGAAGATGAGAGTTTTGAGTTCAACTTATTCGAGTTCCCTTGGATGCCACGAAGAGTGTTTTAACGAGTAAAGGTTGAATTTTGGAATGAGAGTTTTGAGTTTAACTTATTCGAGTTCCCTATGAAGTCCCGAAGAGTGTTCTAATGACTGAAGATTGAATCTTTGAATGAAAAATACCTCAATCAAGGTACCCGATATATCACTAGGCGTTTTTAATATATGAAGATTGAATCTTTGAAAGAAAATAAGAGTTTTGAGTTAAACTTATTCAAGTTTCCTTTGACGTCACGAAGAGTACTTTAATGAGTAAAGATTGAATCTTTAAATGAAATTACTTGAATCGAGATACCTATTATGTCACTCGACCTTTTTAATTTATAAAGATTGTATCTTTGAAAGAAAATGTGAGTACTGAGTTTAACTTATTCGAGTTCCTAAAGCAGTCGCGAAGAGTGTTTTAATGACTAAAGATTGAATCTTTGAACGAAAATACCTCAATCAAAGTACCTATTATGTCACTAGACCATTTTAATGTATGAAGATTAAATCTTTGAAAGAAGTTGAGAGTTTTGAGTTAAACTTGTTCGAGTTACCTTTGACATCACAAAGAGTATTTTAATGAGTAAAGATGAAATCTTTGAATGAAATTGCCTCAATCAAGGAACATATTATGTCACTAGACCTTTTTAATGAATAGAGATTGAATCCTTGAAACAAAATGAGAATTTTGAGTCTAACTTACTCGATTTCCCTATGAAGTCGCGAAGTGTGTTTTAATGACTATAGAATGAATCTTTGAATCAAAATACCTCAATCAAGGTATAAATTTTGTCACTAGCCTTTTTAATGCGTAAAGATTGAATCTTTCAAAATAGATGAGAGTTTTGAGTTCAACTTATTCGAGTTCCCTTTGACGTCGCGAAGAGAGTTTTAATGAGTAAAGATTGAATGTTGGAATGAAATTACCTCAATCCAGGTACCTATTAAGTCACTTGACCTTTTTAATGTTTAAAGATTGAATCTTTTAAAGAAAATGAGAGTTTTGAGTTTAACTTATTCGAGTTCCCTACGAAGTCGCGTAGCGTGTTTTAATGGACAAAGATTGAATCTTTGGATGAAATTACCTCAATCGTGGAATCTATTATGTCACTAGGCCTTTTTAATGTATAAAGATGAAATCTTTGAAATAAAGTTAGAGTTTTGAGTTATACTTATCCGAGTTACCTTTGACATCACGAAGAGTGTGTTTTAAGGAGTAAAGATAGAATCTTTGAATGCAATCTCCTCAATTAAGGTACCTATTATGTCAATAAACCTTTTTAATGTAAAAAGGTTGAAACTTTGGAAAAAAATGAGAGTTTTGAGTTTAACTTATTCGAGTTCCCAATGAAATGTCGAAGAGTGTTTTAATGACCAAAGATTGAATCTTTGAATGAAAATATTTCAATCAAGGTACCCATTATGTCACTAGACGTTTTTAATATATAAAGATTGAATCTTTGAAATAAAATGAGAGTTTTGAGTTAAATTTATTCAAGTTCCCTTTGACGTCCCGAAGGGTGTTTTAATGAGTGAAGATTGAATCCTTGGATGAAAATTCCTCAATTAAGGTACATATTTTGTCACTAGAACATTTTAATGTATAAAGATTAAATCTTTGATAGAAAATGATTGTTTTGAGTTAAACTTATTCGAGTTCCCCTTGACGTCACGAAGAGTGTTTTAATGAGTAAAATTGAATCTTTGAATGAAATTACCTCAATCAAGGTACCTACTATGTCACTAGGCCGTTTTAATACATAAAAGGGAGAATCTTTGAAGGAAAATGATAGTTTTGAGTTTAACCTATTCGAGTTTTCATATGAAGTCGCGTAGAGTATTTTAATGACTAAAGACTGAATCTTTGAATGAAAATACCTCAATCAAAGTACCTACTATGTCACTAGACATTTTTAATGAATAAAGATTAAATCTTTGAAAGAAAATGAGAGTTTTGAGTTAAACTGATTCGAATTCCTTTTAAAGTCACGAAGAGTGTTCTAAGGAGTAAAGATTAAATCTTTGAATTCCCTTTGACGTCACGATGAGTGTTTTAATGAGTAAAATATTGCATCTTTGAATGAAAAAACCTCAATAAAGATACCCATTATGCACTAGAGCTTTTTTAATATATAAAGATTAAATCTTTGGAAGAAAATTAGTGTTTTCTGTTGAACTTATTCGAGTTCCCTTTGACATCACGAAGAGTGTTTTATTGCGTAAAGATTGAATCTTGGAATGAAATTACCTAATTCAAGGTACCGATTGTGTCACTAGACCTTTTTAATGTATAAAATTGAATATACGAAAGAAAATGAGAGTTTTGAGTTTAACTTATTCGAGTTCCCTACGAAGTCCCAAAGAGTGTTTTAATGATTAAATATTGCATCTTTGAATGAAAATACCACAATAAAGATACCCTTTATGTCACTAGACCTTTTTTAATGTATAAATATTGAATCTTTGGAAGGAAATTAGTGTTTTGTGTGCAACTTATTCGAGTTGGCATTGACATCACGAAGAGTGTTTTAATGAGTAAAGATTGAATCTTTGAATCAAATTACCTCATTCACGGTACCTATTATGTCACTAGATCTTTTTAATGTATAAAGATTGAATCTACGAAAGAAAATGAGAGTTTTGAGTTTAACTTATTCGAGTTCCCTATGAAGTCCTGAAGAGTGTTTTAGTGAATAAAGATTGAATCTTTGAATGAAAATACTTCAATCAATGTACCCATTATGTCACTAGACGTTTTTAATGTATAAAGATGGAATCTATGAAAGAAAATAAGAGTTTTGAGATAAACTTATTCAGGTTTCCTTTGATGTCACGAAGAGTACTTTAATGAGTAAAGATTGAATCTTTGAATGAAATTACCTGAATCAAGATACCTATTATGTCACTTGACCTTTTTAATTTATAATCTTTGAAAGAAAATGTAAGTTCTGAGTTTAACTTATTCGAGTTCCCTATGCAGTCGCGAAGAGTGTTTTAATGACTAAAGATTGAATATTTGAATGAAAATAACTCAATCAAAGTACCTATTATGTCACTAAACCATTCTAATGTATAAAGATTAAATCTTTGAAAGAAGATGAGAGTTTTGAGCTAAACTTATTCGAGTTACCTTTGACATCACGAAGAGTGTTTTAATGAGTAAAGAAGGAATCTTCGAATGAAATTACCTCAATCAACGAACCTATTATTTCACTAGATCTTTTTAATGAAAAAAGATTGAATCCTCGAAACAAAATGAGAATTTTGAGTTTAATTTATTCGATTTCCCTATGAAGTCGCGAAGAGTGTTTTAATAACTAAAGAAAGAATCTTTAAATCAAAATACCTCAATCAGGGTACAAATTATGTCACCAGACATTTTCAATGCATTAGGATTGAATCTTTGAAAGAAGATGAGAGTTTTGAGTTCAACTTATTCGAGTTCCCTTGGATGCCACGAAGAGTGTTTTAACGAGTAAAGGTTGAATTTTGGAATGAGAGTTTTGAGTTTAACTTATTCGAGTTCCCTATGAAGTCCCGAAGAGTGTTCTAATGACTGAAGATTGAATCTTTGAATGAAAAATATCTCAATCAAGGTACCCGATATCTCACTAGGCGTTTTTAATATATGAAGATTGAATCTTTGAAAGAAAATAAGAGTTTTGGGTTAAACTTATTCAAGTTCCCTTTGACGTCACGAAGAGTACTTTAATGAGTAAAGATTGAATCTTTAAATGAAATTACTTGAATCGAGATACCTATTATGTCACTCGACCTTTTTAATTTATAAAGATTGCATCTTTGAAAGAAAATGTGAGTACTGAGTTTAACTTATTCGAGTTCCTAAAGCAGTCGCGAAGAGTGTTTTAATGACTAAAGATTGAATCTTTGAACGAAAATAGCTCAATCAAAGTACCTATTATGTCACTAGACCATTTTAATGTATGAAGATTAAATCTTTGAAAGAAGTTGAGAGTTTTGAGTTAAACTTGTTCGAGTTAACTTTGACATCACAAAGAGTGTTTTAATGAGTAAAGATGAAATCTTTGAATGAAATTGCCTCAATCAAGGAACATATTATGTCACTAGACCTTTTTAATGAATAGAGATTGAATCCTTGAAACAAAATGAGAATTTTGAGTCTAACTTACTTGATTTCCCTATGAAGTCGCGAAGAGTGTTTTAATGACTAAAGAATGAATCTTTGAATCAAAATACCTCAATCAAGGTATAAATTTTGTCACTAGCCTTTTTAATGCGTAAACACTGAATCTTTCAAAATAGATGAGAGTTTTGAGTTCAACTTATTCGAGTTCCCTTTGACGTCGCGAAGAGAGTTTTAATGAGTAAAGATTGAATGTTGGAATGAAATTACCTCAATCCAGGTACCTATTAAGTCACTTGACCTTTTTAATGTTTAAAGATTGAATCTTTTAAAGAAAATGAGAGTTTTGAGTTTAACTTATTCGAGTTCCCTACGAAGTCGCGTAGCGTGTTTTAATGGACAAAGATTGAATCTTTGGATGAAATTACCTCAATCATGGTATCTATTATGTCACTAGGCCTTTTTAATGTATAAAGATGAAATCTTTGAAATAAAATGAGAGTTTTGAGTTAAACTTATCCGAGTTACCTTTGACATCACGAAGAGTGTGTTTTAAGGAGTAAAGATAGAATCTTTGAATGAAATCTCCTCAATTAAGGTACCTATTATGTCAATAAACCTTTTTAATGTAAAAAGGTTGAAACTTTGGAAAAAAATGAGAGTTTTGAGTTTAACTTATTCGAGTTCCCAATGAAATGTCGAAGAGTGTTTTAATGACCAAAGATTGAACCTTTGAATGAAAATATTTCAATCAAGGTACCCATTATGTCACTAGACGTTTTTAATATATAAAGATTGAATCTTTGAAATAAAATGAGAGTTTTGAGTTAAATTTATTCAAGTTCCCTTTGACGTCCCGAAGGGTGTTTTAATGAGTGAAGATTGAATCCTTGGATGAAAATTCCTCAATTAAGGTACATATTTTGTCACTAGAACATTTTAATGTATAAAGATTAAATCTTTGATAGAAAATGATTGTTTTGAGTTAAACTTATTCGAGTTCCCCTTGACGTCACGAAGAGTGTTTTAATGAGTAAAATTGAATCTTTGAATGAAATTACCTCAATCAAGGTACCTACTATGTCACTAGGCCGTTTTAATACATAAAAGGGAGAATCTTTGAAGGAAAATGATAGTTTTGAGTTTAACCTATTCGAGTTTTCATATGAAGTCGCGTAGAGTATTTTAATGACTAAAGACTGAATCTTTGAATGAAAATACCTCAATCAAAGTACCTACTATGTCACTAGACATTTTTAATGAATAAAGATTAAATCTTTGAAAGAAAATGAGAGTTTTGAGTTAAACTGATTCGAATTCCTTTTAAAGTCACGAAGAGTGTTCTAAGGAGTAAAGATTAAATCTTTGAATTCCCTTTGACGTCACGATGAGTGTTTTAATGAGTAAAATATTGCATCTTTGAATGAAAATACCTCAATAAAGATACCCATTATGCACTAGAGCTTTTTTAATATATAAAGATTAAATCTTTGGAAGAAAATTAGTGTTTTCTGTTGAACTTATTCGAGTTCCCTTTGACATCACGAAGAGTGTTTTATTGCGTAAAGATTGAATCTTGGAATGAAATTACCTAATTCAAGGTACCGATTGTGTCACTAGACCTTTTTAATGTATAAAATTGAATATACGAAAGAAAATGAGAGTTTTGAGTTTAACTTATTCGAGTTCCCTACGAAGTCCCAAAGAGTGTTTTAATGATTAAATATTGCATCTTTGAATGAAAATACCACAATAAAGATACCCTTTATGTCACTAGACCTTTTTTAATGTATAAATATTGAATCTTTGGAAGGAAATTAGTGTTTTGTGTGCAACTTATTCGAGTTGGCATTGACATCACGAAGAGTGTTTTAATGAGTAAAGATTGAATCTTTGAATCAAATTACCTCATTCACGGTACCTATTATGTCACTAGATCTTTTTAATGTATAAAGATTGAATCTACGAAAGAAAATGAGAGTTTTGAGTTTAACTTATTCGAGTTCCCTATGAAGTCCTGAAGAGTGTTTTAGTGAATAAAGATTGAATCTTTGAATGAAAATACTTCAATCAATGTACCCATTATGTCACTAGACGTTTTTAATGTATAAAGATGGAATCTATGAAAGAAAATAAGAGTTTTGAGATAAACTTATTCAGGTTTCCTTTGATGTCACGAAGAGTACTTTAATGAGTAAAGATTGAATCTTTGAATGAAATTACCTGAATCAAGATACCTATTATGTCACTTGACCTTTTTAATTTATAATCTTTGAAAGAAAATGTAAGTTCTGAGTTTAACTTATTCGAGTTCCCTATGCAGTCGCGAAGAGTGTTTTAATGACTAAAGATTGAATATTTGAATGAAAATAACTCAATCAAAGTACCTATTATGTCACTAAACCATTCTAATGTATAAAGATTAAATCTTTGAAAGAAGATGAGAGTTTTGAGCTAAACTTATTCGAGTTACCTTTGACATCACGAAGAGTGTTTTAATGAGTAAAGAAGGAATCTTCGAATGAAATTACCTCAATCAACGAACCTATTATTTCACTAGATCTTTTTAATGAAAAAAGATTGAATCCTCGAAACAAAATGAGAATTTTGAGTTTAATTTATTCGATTTCCCTATGAAGTCGCGAAGAGTGTTTTAATAACTAAAGAAAGAATCTTTAAATCAAAATACCTCAATCAGGGTACAAATTATGTCACCAGACATTTTCAATGCATTAGGATTGAATCTTTGAAAGAAGATGAGAGTTTTGAGTTCAACTTATTCGAGTTCCCTTGGATGCCACGAAGAGTGTTTTAACGAGTAAAGGTTGAATTTTGGAATGAGAGTTTTGAGTTTAACTTATTCGAGTTCCCTATGAAGTCCCGAAGAGTGTTCTAATGACTGAAGATTGAATCTTTGAATGAAAAATATCTCAATCAAGGTACCCGATATCTCACTAGGCGTTTTTAATATATGAAGATTGAATCTTTGAAAGAAAATAAGAGTTTTGAGTTAAACTTATTCAAGTTCCCTTTGACGTCACGAAGAGTACTTTAATGAGTAAAGATTGAATCTTTAAATGAAATTACTTGAATCGAGATACCTATTATGTCACTCGACCTTTTTAATTTATAAAGATTGCATCTTTGAAAGAAAATGTGAGTACTGAGTTTAACTTATTCGAGTTCCTAAAGCAGTCGCGAAGAGTGTTTTAATGACTAAAGATTGAATCTTTGAACGAAAATAGCTCAATCAAAGTACCTATTATGTCACTAGACCATTTTAATGTATGAAGATTAAATCTTTGAAAGAAGTTGAGAGTTTTGAGTTAAACTTGTTCGAGTTAACTTTGACATCACAAAGAGTGTTTTAATGAGTAAAGATGAAATCTTTGAATGAAATTGCCTCAATCAAGGAACATATTATGTCACTAGACCTTTTTAATGAATAGAGATTGAATCCTTGAAACAAAATGAGAATTTTGAGTCTAACTTACTCGATTTCCCTATGAAGTCGCGAAGAGTGTTTTAATGACTAAAGAATGAATCTTTGAATCAAAATACCTCAATCAAGGTATAAATTTTGTCGCTAGCCTTTTTAATGCGTAAAGACTGAATCTTTCAAAATAGATGAGAGTTTTGAGTTCAACTTATTCGAGTTCCCTTTGACGTCGCGAAGAGAGTTTTAATGAGTAAAGATTGAATGTTGGAATGAAATTACCTCAATCCAGGTACCTATTAAGTCACTTGACCTTTTTAATGTTTAAAGATTGAATCTTTTAAAGAAAATGAGAGTTTTGAGTTTAACTTATTCGAGTTCCCTACGAAGTCGCGTAGCGTGTTTTAATGGACAAAGATTGAATCTTTGGATGAAATTACCTCAATCATGGTATCTATTATGTCACTAGGCCTTTTTAATGTATAAAGATGAAATCTTTGAAATAAAATGAGACTTTTGAGTTAAACTTATCCGAGTTACCTTTGACATCACGAAGAGTGTGTTTTAAGGAGTAAAGATAGAATCTTTGAATGAAATCTCCTCAATTAAGGTACCTATTATGTCAGTAAACCTTTTTAATGTAAAAAGGTTGAAACTTTGGAAAAAAATGAGAGTTTTGAGTTTAACTTATTCGAGTTCCCAATGAAATGTCGAAGAGTGTTTTAATGACCAAAGATTGAACCTTTGAATGAAAATATTTCAATCAAGGTACCCATTATGTCACTAGACGTTTTTAATATATAAAGATTGAATCTTTGAAATAAAATGAGAGTTTTGAGTTAAATTTATTCAAGTTCCCTTTGACGTCCCGAAGGGTGTTTTAATGAGTGAAGATTGAATCCTTGGATGAAAATTCCTCAATTAAGGTACATATTTGGTCACTAGAACATTTTAATGTATAAAGATTAAATCTTTGATAGAAAATGATTGTTTTGAGTTAAACTTATTCGAGTTCCCCTTGACGTCACGAAGAGTGTTTTAATGAGTAAAATTGAATCTTTGAATGAAATTACCTCAATCAAGGTACCTACTATGTCACTAGGCCGTTTTAATACATAAAAGGGAGAATCTTTGAAGGAAAATGATAGTTTTGAGTTTAACCTATTCGAGTTTTCATATGAAGTCGCGTAGAGTATTTTAATGACTAAAGATTGAATCTTTGAATGAAAATACCTCAATCAAAGTACCTACTATGTCACTAGACATTTTTAATGTATAAAGATTAAATCTTTGAAAGAAAATGAAAGTTTTGAGTTAAACTGATTCGAATTCCTTTTAAAGTTACGAAGAGTGTTCTAAGGAGTAAAGATTGAATCTTTGAATTCCCTTTGACGTCACGATGAGTGTTTTAATGAGTAAAATATTGCATCTTTGAATGAAAATACCTCAATAAAGATACCCATTATGCACTAGAGCTTTTTTAAAGTATAAAGATTAAATCTTTGGAAGAAAAATAGTGTTTTCTGTTGAACTTATTCGAGTTCCCTTTGACATCACGAAGAGTGTTTTATTGCGTAAAGATTGAATCTTGGAATGAAATTACCTAATTCATGGTACCGATTGTGTCACTAGACCTTTTTAATGTATAAAATTGAATATACGAAAGAAAATGAGAGTTTTGAGTTTAACTTATTCGAGTTCCCTACGAAGTCCCGAAGAGTGTTTTAATGACTAAATATTGCATCTTTGAATGAAAATACCACAATAAAGATACCCTTTATGTCACTAGACCTTTTTTAATGTATAAATATTGAATCTTTGGAAGAAAATTAGTGTTTTGTGTGCAACTTATTCGAGTTGGCTTTGACATTACGAAGAGTGTTTTAATGAGTAAAGATTGAATCTTTGAATCAAATTACCTCATTCACGGTACCTATTATGTCACTAGATCTTTTTAATGTATAAAGATTGAATCTACGAAAGAAAATGAGAGTTTTGAGTTTAACTTATTCGAGTTCCCTATGAAGTCCTGAAGAGTGTTTTAGTGAATAAAGATTGAATCTTTGAATGAAAATACTTCAATCGATGTACCCATTATGTCACTAGACGTTTTTAATGTATAAAGATGGAATCTATGAAAGAAAATAAGAATTTTGAGATAAACTTATTCAGGCTTCCTTTGATGTCACGAAGAGTACTTTAATGAGTAAAGATTGAATCTTTGAATGAAATTACCTGAATCAAGATACCTATTATGTCACTTGACCTTTTTAATTTATAATCTTTGAAAGAAAAGGTAAGTTCTGAGTTTAACTTATTCGAGTTCCCTATGCAGTCGCGAAGAGTGTTTTAATGACTAAAGATTGAATATTTGAATGAAAATAACTCAATCAAAGTACCTATTATGTCACAAAACCATTCTAATGTATAAAGATTAAATGTTTGAAAGAAGATGAGAGTTTTGAGCTAAACTTATTCGAGTTACCTTTGACATCACGAAGAGTGTTTTAATGAGTAAAGAAGGAATCTTCGAATGAAATTACCTCAATCAACGAACCTATTATTTCACTAGATCTTTTTAATGAAGAAAGATTAAATCCTCGAAACAAAATGAGAATTTTGAGTTTAATTTATTCGATTTCCCTATGTAGTCGCGAAGAGTATTTTAATAACTAAAGAAAGAATCTTTAAATCAAAATACCTCAATCAAGGTACAAATTATGTCACCAGACATTTTCAATGCATTAGGATTGAATCTTTGAAAGAAGATGAGAGTTTTGAGTTCAACTTATTCGAGTTCCCTTGGATGCCACGAAGAGTGTTTTAACGAGTAAAGGTTGAATTTTGGAATGAGAGTTTTGAGTTTAACTTATTCGAGTTCCCTATGAAGTCCCGAAGAGTGTTCTAATGACTGAAGATTGAATCTTTGAATGAAAAATACCTCAATCAAGGTACCCGATATATCACTAGGCGTTTCTAATATATGAAGATTGAATCTTTGAAAGAAAATAAGAGTTTTGAGTTAAACTTATTCAAGTTCCCTTTGACGTCACGAAGAGTACTTTAATGAGTAAAGATTGAATCTTTAAATGAAATTACTTGAATCGAGATACCTATTATGTCACTCGACCTTTTTAATTTATAAAGATTGCATCTTTGAAAGAAAATGTGAGTACTGAGTTTAACTTATTCGAGTTCCTAAAGCAGTCGCGAAGAGTGTTTTAATGACTAAAGATTGAATCTTTGAACGAAAATACCTCAATCAAAGTACCTATTATGTCACTAGACCATTTTAATGTATGAAGATTAAATCTTTGAAAGAAGTTGAGAGTTTTGAGTTAAACTTGTTCGAGTTACCTTTGACATCACAAAGAGTGTTTTAATGAGTAAAGATGAAATCTTTGAATGAAATTGCCTCAATCAAGGAACATATTATGTCACTAGACCT
Organism: Cornus florida; assembly: GCF_030987335.1. Taxonomy (NCBI): domain Eukaryota; kingdom Viridiplantae; phylum Streptophyta; class Magnoliopsida; order Cornales; family Cornaceae; genus Cornus; species Cornus florida. The sequence continues at coordinate 37,100 of NW_026775634.1, read as the reverse complement.
TTTTAATGAATAGAGATTGAATCCTTGAAACAAAATGAGAATTTTGAGTCTAACTTACTCGATTTCCCTATGAAGTCGCGAAGAGTGTTTTAATGACTAAAGAATGAATCTTTTAATCAAAATACCTCAATCAAGGTATAAATTTTGTCACTAGCCTTTTTAATGCGTAAAGATGGAATCTTTCAAAATAGATGAGAGTTTTGAGTTCAACTTATTCGAGTTCCCTTTGACGTCGCGAAGAGAGTTTTAATGAGTAAAGGTTGAATGTTGGAATGAAATTACCTCAATCCAGGTACCTATTAAGTCACTTGACCTTTTTAATGTTTAAAGATTGAATCTTTTAAAGAAAATGAGAGTTTTGAGTTTAACTTATTCGAGTTCCCTACGAAGTCGCGTAGCGAGTTTTAATGGACAAAGATTGAATCTTTGGATGAAATTACCTCAATCATGGTATCTATTATGTCACTAGGCCTTTTTAATGTATAAAGATGAAATCTTTGAAATAAAATGAGAGTTTTGAGTTAAACTTATCCGAGTTACCTTTGACATCACGAAGAGTGTGTTTTAAGGAGTAAAGATAGAATCTTTGAATGAAATCTCCTCAATTAAGGTACCTATTATGTCAATAAACCTTTTTAATGTAAAAAGGTTGAAACTTTGGAAAAAAAATGAGAGTTTTGAGTTTAACTTATCCGAGTTCCCAATGAAATGTCGAAGAGTGTTTTAATGACCAAAGATTGAATCTTTGAATGAAAATATTTCAATCAAGGTACCCATTATGTCACTAGATGTTTTTAATATATAAAGATTGAATCTTTGAAATAAAATGAGAGTTTTGAGTTAAATTTATTCAAGTTCCCTTTGACGTCCCGAAGGGTGTTTTAATGAGTGAAGATTGAATCCTTGGATGAAAATTCCTCAATTAAGGTACATATTTTGTCACTAGAACATTTTAATGTATAAAGATTAAATCTTTGATAGAAAATGATTGTTTTGAGTTAAACTTATTCGAGTTCCCCTTGATGTCACGAGAGTGTTTTAATGAGTAAAATTGAATCTTTGAATGAAATTACCTCAATCAAGGTACCTACTATGTCACTAGGCCGTTTTAATACATAAAAGGGAGAATCTTTGAAGGAAAATGATAGTTTTGAGTTTAACCTATTCGAGTTTTCATATGAAGTCGCGTAGAGTATTTTAATGACTAAAGATTGAATCTTTGAATGAAAATACCTCAATCAAAGTACCTACTATGTCACTAGACATTTTTAATGTATAAAGATTAAATCTTTGAAAGAAAATGAGAGTTTTGAGTTAAACTGATTCGAATTCCTTTTAAAGTCACGAAGAGTGTTCTAAGGAGTAAAGATTGAATCTTTGAATTCCCTTTGACGTCACGATGAGTGTTTTAATGAGTAAAATATTGCAACTTTGAATGAAAATACCTCAATAAAGATACCCATTATGCACTAGAGCTTTTTTAATGTATAAAGAGTAAATCTTTGGAAGAAAATTAGTGTTTTCTGTTGAACTTATTCGAATTCCCTTTGACATCACGAAGAGTGTTTTATTGCGTAAAGATTGAATCTTGGAATGAAATTACCTAATTCAGGGTACCGATTGTGTCACTAGACCTTTTTAATGTATAAAATTGAATATACGAAAGAAAATGAGAGTTTTGAGTTTAACTTATTCGAGTTCCCTACGAAGTCCCGAAGAGTGTTTTAATGACTAAATATTGCATCTTTGAATGAAAATACCACAATAAAGATACCCTTTATGTCACTAGACCTTTTTTAATGTATAAATATTGAATCTTTGGAAGAAAATTAGTGTTTTGTGTGCAACTTATTCGAGTTGGCTTTGACATCACGAAGAGTGTTTTAATGAGTAAAGATTGAATCTTTGAATCAAATTACCTCATTCACGGTACCTATTATGTCACTAGATCTTTTTAATGTATAAAGATTGAATATACGAAAGAAAATGAGAGTTTTGAGTTTAACTTATTCGAGTTCCCTATGAAGTCCTGAAGAGTGTTTTAGTGAATAAAGATTGAATCTTTGAATGAAAATACTTCAATCAATGTACCCATTATGTCACTAGACGTTTTTAATGTATAAAGATGGAATCTATGAAAGAAAATAAGAGTTTTGAGATAAACTTATTCAGGTTTCCTTTGATGTCACGAAGAGTACTTTAATGAGTAAAGATTGAATCGTTGAATGAAATTACCTGAATCAAGATACCTATTATGTCACTTGACCTTTTTAATTTATAATCTTTGAAAGAAAATGTAAGTTCTGAGTTTAACTTATTCGAGTTCCCTATGCAGTCGCGAAGAGTGTTTTAATGACTAAAGATTGAATATTTGAATGAAAATAACTCAATCAAAGTACCTATTATGTCACTAAACCATTCTAATGTATAAAGATTAAATCTTTGAAAGAAGATGAGAGTTTTGAGCTAAACTTATTCGAGTTACCTTTGACATCACGAAGAGTGTTTTAATGAGTAAAGAAGGAATCTTCGAATGAAATTACCTCAATCAACGAACCTATTATTTCACTAGATCTTTTTAATGAAGAAAGATTGAATCCTCGAAACAAAATGAGAATTTTGAGTTTAATTTATTCGATTTCCCTATGAAGTCGCGAAGAGTGTTTTAATAACTAAAGAAAGAATCTTTAAATCAAAATACCTCAATCAAGGTACAAATTATGTCACCAGACATTTTCAATGCATTAGGATTGAATCTTTGAAAGAAGATGAGAGTTTTGAGTTCAACTTATTCGAGTTCCCTTGGATGCCACGAAGAGTGTTTTAACGAGTAAAGGTTGAATTTTGGAATGAGAGTTTTGAGTTTAACTTATTAGAGTTCCCTATGAAGTCCCGAAGAGTGTTCTAATGACTGAAGATTGAATCTTTGAATGAAAAATACCTCAATCAAGGTACCCGATATATCACTAGGCGTTTTTAATATATGAAGATTGAATCTTTGAAAGAAAATAAGAGTTTTGAGTTAAACTTATTCAAGTTCCCTTTGACGTCACGAAGAGTACTTTAATGAGTAAAGATTGAATCTTTAAATGAAATTACTTGAATCGAGATACCTATTATGTCACTCGACCTTTTTAATTTATAAAGATTGCATCTTTGAAAGAAAATGTGAGTACTGAGTTTAACTTATTCGAGTTCCTAAAGCAGTCGCGAAGAGTGTTTTAATGACTAAAGATTGAATCTTTGAACGAAAATACTTCAATCAAAGTACCTATTATGTCACTAGACCATTTTAATGTATGAAGATTAAATCTTTGAAAGAAGTTGAGAGTTTTGAGTTAAACTTGTTCGAGTTACCTTTGACATCACAAAGAGTGTTTTAATGAGTAAAGATGAAATCTTTGAATGAAATTGCCTCAATCAAGGAACATATTATGTCACTAGACCTTTTTAATGAATAGAGATTGAATCCTTGAAACAAAATGAGAATTTTGAGTCTAACATACTCGATTTCCCTATGAAGTCGCGAAGAGTGTTTTAATGACTAAAGAATGAATCTTTTAATCAAAATACCTCAATCAAGGTATAAATTTTGTCACTAGCCTTTTTAATGCGTAAAGATTGAATCTTTCAAAATAGATGAGAGTTTTGAGTTCAACTTATTCGAGTTCCCTTTGACGTCGCGAAGAGAGTTTTAATGAGTAAAGATTGAATGTTGGAATGAAATTACCTCAATCCAGGTACCTATTAAGTCACTTGACCTTTTTAATGTTTAAAGATTGAATCTTTTAAAGAAAATGAGAGTTTTGAGTTTAACTTATTTGAGTTCCCTACGAAGTCGCGTAGCGTGTTTTAATGGACAAAGTTTGAATCTTTGGATGAAATTACCTCAATCATGGTATCTATTATGTCACTAGGCCTTTTTAATGTATAAAGATGAAATCTTTGAAATAAAATGAGAGTTTTGAGTTAAACTTATCCGAGTTACCTTTGACATCACGAAGAGTGTGTTTTAAGTAGTAAAGATAGAATCTTTGAATGAAATCTCCTTAATTAAGGTACCTATTATGTCAATAAACCTTTTTAATGTAAAAAGGTTGAAACTTTGGAAAAAAATGAGAGTTTTGAGTTTAACTTATTCGAGTTCCCAATGAAATGTCGAAGAGTGTTTTAATGATCAAAGATTGAATCTTTGAATGAAAATATTTCAATCAAGGTACCCATTATGTCACTAGACGTTTTTAATATATAAAGATTGAATCTTTGAAATAAAATGAGAGTTTTGAGTTAAATTTATTCAAGTTCCCTTTGACGTCCCGAAGGGTGTTTTAATGAGTGAAGATTGAATCCTTGGATGAAAATTCCTCAATTAAGGTACATATTTTGTCACTAGAACATTTTAATGTATAAAGATTAAATCTTTGATAGAAAATGATTGTTTTGAGTTAAACTTATTCGAGTTCCCCTTGATGTCACGAGAGTGTTTTAATGAGTAAAATTGAATCTTTGAATGAAATTACCTCAATCAAGGTACCTACTATGTCACTAGGCCGTTTTAATACATAAAAGGGAGAATCTTTGAAGGAAAATGATAGTTTTGAGTTTAACCTATTCGAGTTTTCATATGAAGTCGCGTAGAGTATTTTAATGACTAAAGATTGAATCTTTGAATGAAAATACCTCAATCAAAGTACCTACTATGTCACTAGACATTTTTAATGTATAAAGATTAAATCTTTGAAAGAAAATGAGAGTTTTGAGTTAAACTGATTCGAATTCCTTTTAAAGTCACGAAGAGTGTTCTAAGGAGTAAAGATTGAATCTTTGAATTCCCTTTGACGTCACGATGAGTGTTTTAATGAGTAAAATATTGCATCTTTGAATGAAAATACCTCAATAAAGATACCCATTATGCACTAGAGCTTTTTTAATGTATAAAGAGTAAATCTTTGGAAGAAAATTAGTGTTTTCTGTTGAACTTATTCGAATTCCCTTTGACATCACGAAGAGTGTTTTATTACGTAAAGATTGAATCTTGGAATGAAATTACCTAATTCAGGGTACCGATTGTGTCACTAGACCTTTTTAATGTATAAAATTGAATATACGAAAGAAAATGAGAGTTTTGAGTTTAACTTATTCGAGTTCCCTACGAAGTCCCGAAGAGTGTTTTAATGACTAAATATTGTATCTTTGAATGAAAATACCACAATAAAGATACCCTTTATGTCACTAGACCTTTTTTAATGTATAAATATTGAATCTTTGGAAGAAAATTAGTGTTTTGTGTGCAACTTATTCGAGTTGGCTTTGACATCACGAAGAGTGTTTTAATGAGTAAAGATTGAATCTTTGAATCAAATTACCTCATTCACGGTACCTATTATGTCACTAGATCTTTTTAATGTATAAAGATTGAATATACGAAAGAAAATGAGAGTTTTGAGTTTAACTTATTCGAGTTCCCTATGAAGTCCTGAAGAGTGTTTTAGTGAATAAAGATTGAATCTTTGAATGAAAATACTTCAATCAATGTACCCATTATGTCACTAGACGTTTTTAATGTATAAAGATGGAATCTATGAAAGAAAATAAGAGTTTTGAGGTAAACTTATTCAGGTTTCCTTTGATGTCACGAAGAGTACTTTAATGAGTAAAGATTGAATCGTTGAATGAAATTACCTGGATCAAGATACCTATTATGTCACTTGACCTTTTTAATTTATAATCTTTGAAAGAAAATGTAAGTTCTGAGTTTAACTTATTCGAGTTCCCTATGCAGTCGCGAAGAGTGTTTTAATGACTAAAGATTGAATATTTGAATGAAAATAACTCAATCAAAGTACCTATTATGTCACTAAACCATTCTAATGTATAAAGATTAAATCTTTGAAAGAAGATGAGAGTTTTGAGCTAAACTTATTCGAGTTACCTTTGACATCACGAAGAGTGTTTTAATGAGTAAAGAAGGAATCTTCGAATGAAATTACCTCAATCAACGAACCTATTATTTCACTAGATCTTTTTAATGAAGAAAGATTGAATCCTCGAAACAAAATGAGAATTTTGAGTTTAATTTATTCGATTTCCCTATGAAGTCGCGAAGAGTGTTTTAATAACTAAAGAAAGAATCTTTAAATCAAAATACCTCAATCAAGGTACAAATTATGTCACCAGACATTTTCAATGCATTAGGATTGAATCTTTGAAAGAAGATGAGAGTTTTGAGTTCAACTTATTCGAGTTCCCTTGGATGCCACGAAGAGTGTTTTAACGAGTAAAGGTTGAATTTTGGAATGAGAGTTTTGAGTTTAACTTATTAGAGTTCCCTATGAAGTCCCGAAGAGTGTTCTAATGACTGAAGATTGAATCTTTGAATGAAAAATACCTCAATCAAGGTACCCGATATATCACTAGGCGTTTTTAATATATGAAGATTGAATCTTTGAAAGAAAATAAGAGTTTTGAGTTAAACTTATTCAAGTTCCCTTTGACGTCACGAAGAGTACTTTAATGAGTAAAGATTGAATCTTTAAATGAAATTACTTGAATCGAGATACCTATTATGTCACTCGACCTTTTTAATTTATAAAGATTGCATCTTTGAAAGAAAATGTGAGTACTGAGTTTAACTTATTCGAGTTCCTAAAGCAGTCGCGAAGAGTGTTTTAATGACTAAAGATTGAATATTTGAACGAAAATACCTCAATCAAAGTACCTATTATGTCACTAGACCATTTTAATGTATGAAGATTAAATCTTTGAAAGAAGTTGAGAGTTTTGAGTTAAACTTGTTCGAGTTACCTTTGACATCACAAAGAGTGTTTTAATGAGTAAAGATGAAATCTTTGAATGAAATTGCCTCAATCAAGGAACATATTATGTCACTAGACCTTTTTAATGAACAGAGATTGAATCCTTGAAACAAAATGAGAATTTTGAGTCTAACTTACTCGATTTCCCTATGAAGTCGCGAAGAGTGTTTTAATGACTAAAGAATGAATCTTTGAATCAAAATACCTCAATCAAGGTATAAATTTTGTCACTAGCCTTTTTAATGCGTAAAGATTGAATCTTTCAAAATAGATGAGAGTTTTGAGTTCAACTTATTCGAGTTCCCTTTGACGTCGCGAAGAGAGTTTTAATGAGTAAAGATTGAATGTTGGAATGAAATTACCTCAATCCAGGTACCTATTAAGTCACTTGACCTTTTTAATGTTTAAAGATTGAATCTTTTAAAGAAAATGAGAGTTTTGAGTTTAACTTATTCGAGTTCCCTACAAAGTCGCGTAGCGTGTTTTAATGGACAAAGATTGAATCTTTGGATGAAATTACCTCAATCATGGTATCTATTATGTCACTAGGCCTTTTTAATGTATAAAGATGAAATCTTTGAAATAAAATGAGAGTTTTGAGTTAAACTTATCCGAGTTACCTTTGACATCACGAAGAGTGTTTTAATGAGTAAAGAAGGAATCTTCGAATGAAATTACCTCAATCAACGAACCTATTATTTCACTAGATCTTTTTAATGAAGAAAGATTGAATCCTCGAAACAAAATGAGAATTTTGAGTTTAATTTATTCGATTTCCCTATGAAGTCGCGAAGAGTGTTTTAATAACTAAAGAAAGAATCTTTAAATCAAAATACCTCAATCAAGGTACAAATTATGTCACCAGACATTTTCAATGCATTAGGATTGAATCTTTGAAAGAAGATGAGAGTTTTGAGTTCAACTTATTCGAGTTCCCTTGGATGCCACGAAGAGTGTTTTAACGAGTAAAGGTTGAATTTTGGAATGAGAGTTTTGAGTTTAACTTATTAGAGTTCCCTATGAAGTCCCGAAGAGTGTTCTAATGACTGAAGATTGAATCTTTGAATGAAAAATACCTCAATCAAGGTACCCGATATATCACTAGGCGTTTTTAATATATGAAGATTGAATCTTGGAATGAAATTACCTAATTCAGGGTACCGATTGTGTCACTAGACCTTTTTAATGTATAAAATTGAATATACGAAAGAAAATGAGAGTTTTGAGTTTAACTTATTCGAGTTCCCTACGAAGTCCCGAAGAGTGTTTTAATGACTAAATATTGTATCTTTGAATGAAAATACCACAATAAAGATACCCTTTATGTCACTAGACCTTTTTTAATGTATAAATATTGAATCTTTGGAAGAAAATTAGTGTTTTGTGTGCAACTTATTCGAGTTGGCTTTGACATCACGAAGAGTGTTTTAATGAGTAAAGATTGAATCTTTGAATCAAATTACCTCATTCACGGTACCTATTATGTCACTAGATCTTTTTAATGTATAAAGATTGAATATACGAAAGAAAATGAGAGTTTTGAGTTTAACTTATTCGAGTTCCCTATGAAGTCCTGAAGAGTGTTTTAGTGAATAAAGATTGAATCTTTGAATGAAAATACTTCAATCAATGTACCCATTATGTCACTAGACGTTTTTAATGTATAAAGATGGAATCTATGAAAGAAAATAAGAGTTTTGAGGTAAACTTATTCAGGTTTCCTTTGATGTCACGAAGAGTACTTTAATGAGTAAAGATTGAATCGTTGAATGAAATTACCTGAATCAAGATACCTATTATGTCACTTGACCTTTTTAATTTATAATCTTTGAAAGAAAATGTAAGTTCTGAGTTTAACTTATTCGAGTTCCCTATGCAGTCGCGAAGAGTGTTTTAATGACTAAAGATTGAATATTTGAATGAAAATAACTCAATCAAAGTACCTATTATGTCACTAAACCATTCTAATGTATAAAGATTAAATCTTTGAAAGAAGATGAGAGTTTTGAGCTAAACTTATTCGAGTTACCTTTGACATCACGAAGAGTGTTTTAATGAGTAAAGAAGGAATCTTCGAATGAAATTACCTCAATCAACGAACCTATTATTTCACTAGATCTTTTTAATGAAGAAAGATTGAATCCTCGAAACAAAATGAGAATTTTGAGTTTAATTTATTCGATTTCCCTATGAAGTCGCGAAGAGTGTTTTAATAACTAAAGAAAGAATCTTTAAATCAAAATACCTCAATCAAGGTACAAATTATGTCACCAGACATTTTCAATGCATTAGGATTGAATCTTTGAAAGAAGATGAGAGTTTTGAGTTCAACTTATTCGAGTTCCCTTGGATGCCACGAAGAGTGTTTTAACGAGTAAAGGTTGAATTTTGGAATGAGAGTTTTGAGTTTAACTTATTAGAGTTCCCTATGAAGTCCCGAAGAGTGTTCTAATGACTGAAGATTGAATCTTTGAATGAAAAATACCTCAATCAAGGTACCCGATATATCACTAGGCGTTTTTAATATATGAAGATTGAATCTTTGAAAGAAAATAAGAGTTTTGAGTTAAACTTATTCAAGTTCCCTTTGACGTCACGAAGAGTACTTTAATGAGTAAAGATTGAATCTTTAAATGAAATTACTTGAATCGAGATACCTATTATGTCACTCGACCTTTTTAATTTATAAAGATTGCATCTTTGAAAGAAAATGTGAGTACTGAGTTTAACTTATTCGAGTTCCTAAAGCAGTCGCGAAGAGTGTTTTAATGACTAAAGATTGAATCTTTGAACGAAAATACCTCAATCAAAGTACCTATTATGTCACTAGACCATTTTAATGTATGAAGATTAAATCTTTGAAAGAAGTTGAGAGTTTTGAGTTAAACTTGTTCGAGTTACCTTTGACATCACAAAGAGTGTTTTAATGAGTAAAGATGAAATCTTTGAATGAAATTGCCTCAATCAAGGAACATATTATGTCACTAGACCTTTTTAATGAACAGAGATTGAATCCTTGAAACAAAATGAGAATTTTGAGTCTAACTTACTCGATTTCCCTATGAAGTCGCGAAGAGTGTTTTAATGACTAAAGAATGAATCTTTGAATCAAAATACCTCAATCAAGGTATAAATTTTGTCACTAGCCTTTTTAATGCGTAAAGATTGAATCTTTCAAAATAGATGAGAGTTTTGAGTTCAACTTATTCGAGTTCCCTTTGACGTCGCGAAGAGAGTTTTAATGAGTAAAGATTGAATGTTGGAATGAAATTACCTCAATCCAGGTACCTATTAAGTCACTTGACCTTTTTAATGTTTAAAGATTGAATCTTTTAAAGAAAATGAGAGTTTTGAGTTTAACTTATTCGAGTTCCCTACAAAGTCGCGTAGCGTGTTTTAATGGACAAAGATTGAATCTTTGGATGAAATTACCTCAATCATGGTATCTATTATGTCACTAGGCCTTTTTAATGTATAAAGATGAAATCTTTGAAATAAAATGAGAGTTTTGAGTTAAACTTATCCGAGTTACCTTTGACATCACGAAGAGTGTGTTTTAAGGAGTAAAGATAGAATCTTTGAATGAAATCTCCTCAATTAAGGTACCTATTATGTCAATAAACCTTTTTAATGTAAAAAGGTTGAAACTTTGGAAAAAAATGAGAGTTTTGAGTTTAACTTATTCGAGTTCCCAATGAAATGTCGAAGAGTGTTTTAATGACCAAAGATTGAATCTTTGAATGAAAATATTTCAATCAAGGTACCCATTATGTCACTAGACGTTTTTAATATATAAAGATTGAATCTTTGAAATAAAATGAGAGTTTTGAGTTAAATTTATTCAAGTTCCCTTTGACGTCCCGAAGGGTGTTTTAATGAGTGAAGATTGAATCCTTGGATGAAAATTCCTCAATTAAGGTACATATTTTGTCACTAGAACATTTTAATGTATAAAGATTAAATCTTTGATAGAAAATGATTGTTTTGAGTTAAACTTATTCGAGTTCCCCTTGATGTCACGAGAGTGTTTTAATGAGTAAAATTGAATCTTTGAATGAAATTACCTCAATCAAGGTACCTACTATGTCACTAGGCCGTTTTAATACATAAAAGGGAGAATCTTTGAAGGAAAATGATAGTTTTGAGTTTAACCTATTCGAGTTTTCATATGAAGTCGCGTAGAGTATTTTAATGACTAAAGATTGAATCTTTGAATGAAAATACCTCAATCAAAGTACCTACTATGTCACTAGACATTTTTAATGTATAAAGATTAAATCTTTGAAAGAAAATGAGAGTTTTGAGTTAAACTGATTCGAATTCCTTTTAAAGTCACGAAGAGTGTTCTAAGGAGTAAAGATTGAATCTTTGAATTCCCTTTGACGTCACGATGAGTGTTTTAATGAGTAAAATATTGCATCTTTGAATGAAAATATCTCAATAAAGATACCCATTATGCACTAGAGCTTTTTTAATGTATAAAGAGTAAATCTTTGGAAGAAAATTAGTGTTTTCTGTTGAACTTATTCGAATTCCCTTTGACATCACGAAGAGTGTTTTATTGCGTAAAGATTGAATCTTGGAATGAAATTACTTAATTCAGGGTACCGATTCTGTCACTAGACCTTTTTAATGTATAAAATTGAATATACGAAAGAAAATGAGAGTTTTGAGTTTAACTTATTCGAGTTCCCTACGAAGTCCCGAAGAGTGTTTTAATGACTAAATATTGCATCTTTGAATAAAAATACCACAATAAAGATACCCTTTATGTCACTAGACCTTTTTTAATGTATAAATATTGAATCTTTGGAAGAAAATTAGTGTTTTGTGTGCAACTTATTCGAGTTGGCTTTAACATCACGAAGAGTGTTTTAATGAGTAAAGATTGAATCTTTGAATCAAATTACCTCATTCACGGTACCTATTATGTCACTAGATCTTTTTAATGTATAAAGATTGAATATACGAAAGAAAATGAGAGTTTTGAGTTTAACTTATTCGAGTTCCCTATGAAGTCCTGAAGAGTGTTTTAGTGAATAAAGATTGAATCTTTGAATGAAAATACTTCAATCAATGTACCCATTATGTCACTAGACCTTTTTAATGTATAAAGACGGAATCTATGAAAGAAAATAAGAGTTTTGAGATAAACTTATTCAGGTTTCCTTTGATGTCACGAAGAGTACTTTAATGAGTAAAGATTGAATCGTTGAATGAAATTACCTGAATCAAGATACCTATTATGTCACTTGACCTTTTTAATTTATAATATTTGAAAGAAAATGTAAGTTCTGAGTTTAACTTATTCGAGTTCCCTATGCAGTCGCGAAGAGTGTTTTAATGACTAAAGATTGAATATTTGAATGAAAATAACTCAATCAAAGTACCTATTATGTCACTAAACCATTCTAATGTATAAAGATTAAATCTTTGAAAGAAGATGAGAGTTTTGAGCTAAACTTATTCGAGTTACCTTTGACATCACGACGAGTGTTTTAATGAGTAAAGAAGGAATCTTCGAATGAAATTACCTCAATCAACGAACCTATTATTTCACTAGATCTTTTTAATGAAGAAAGATTGAATCCTCGAAACAAAATGAGAATTTTGAGTTTAATTTATTCGATTTCCCTATGAAGTCGCGAAGAGTGTTTTAATAACTAAAGAAAGAATCTTTAAATCAAAATACCTCAATCAAGGTACAAATTATGTCACCAGACATTTTCAATGCATTAGGATTGAATCTTTGAAAGAAGATGAGAGTTTTGAGTTCAACTTATTCGAGTTCCCTTGGATGCCACGAAGAGTGTTTTAACGAGTAAAGGTTGAATTTTGGAATGAGAGTTTTGAGTTTAACTTATTAGAGTTCCCTATGAAGTCCCGAAGAGTGTTCTAATGACTGAAGATTGAATCTTTGAATGAAAAATACCTCAATCAAGGTACCCGATATATCACTAGGCGTTTTTAATATATGAAGATTGAATCTTTGAAAGAAAATAAGAGTTTTGAGTTAAACTTATTCAAGTTCCCTTTGACGTCACGAAGAGTACTTTAATGAGTAAAGATTGAATCTTTAAATGAAATTACTTGAATCGAGATACCTATTATGTCACTCGACCTTTTTAATTTATAAAGATTGCATCTTTGAAAGAAAATGTGAGTACTGAGTTTAACTTATTCGAGTTCCTAAAGCAGTCGCGAAGAGTGTTTTAATGACTAAAGATTGAATCTTTGAACGAAAATACCTCAATCAAAGTACCTATTATGTCACTAGACCATTTTAATGTATGAAGATTAAATCTTTGAAAGAAGTTGAGAGTTTTGAGTTAAACTTGTTCGAGTTACCTTTGACATCACAAAGAGTGTTTTAATGAGTAAAGATGAAATCTTTGAATGAAATTGCCTCAATCAAGGAACATATTATGTCACAAGACCTTTTTAATGAACAGAGATTGAATCCTTGAAACAAAATGAGAATTTTGAGTCTAACTTACTCGATTTCCCTATGAAGTCGCGAAGAGTGTTTTAATGACTAAAGAATGAATCTTTGAATCAAAATACCTCAATCAAGGTATAAATTTTGTCACTAGCCTTTTTAATGCGTAAAGATTGAATCTTTCAAAATAGATGAGAGTTTTGAGTTCAACTTATTCGAGTTCCCTTTGACGTCGCGAAGAGAGTTTTAATGAGTAAAGATTGAATGTTGGAATGAAATTACCTCAATCCAGGTACCTATTAAGTCACTTGACCTTTTTAATGTTTAAAGATTGAATCTTTTAAAGAAAATGAGAGTTTTGAGTTTAACTTATTCGAGTTCCCTACAAAGTCGCGTAGCGTGTTTTAATGGACAAAGATTGAATCTTTGGATGAAATTACCTCAATCATGGTATCTATTATGTCACTAGGCCTTTTTAATGTATAAAGATGAAATCTTTGAAATAAAATGAGAGTTTTGAGTTAAACTTATCCGAGTTACCTTTGACATCACGAAGAGTGTGTTTTAAGGAGTAAAGATAGAATCTTTGAATGAAATCTCCTCAATTAAGGTACCTATTATGTCAATAAACCTTTTTAATGTAAAAAGGTTGAAACTTTGGAAAAAAATGAGAGTTTTGAGTTTAACTTATTCGAGTTCCCAATGAAATGTCGAAGAGTGTTTTAATGACCAAAGATTGAATCTTTGAATGAAAATATTTCAATCAAGGTACCCATTATGTCACTAGACGTTTTTAATATATAAAGATTGAATCTTTGAAATAAAATGAGAGTTTTGAGTTAAATTTATTCAAGTTCCCTTTGACGTCCCGAAGGGTGTTTTAATGAGTGAAGATTGAATCCTTGGATGAAAATTCCTCAATTAAGGTACATATTTTGTCACTAGAACATTTTAATGTATAAAGATTAAATCTTTGATAGAAAGTGATTGTTTTGAGTTAAACTTATTCGAGTTCCCCTTGATGTCACGAGAGTGTTTTAATGAGTAAAATTGAATCTTTGAATGAAATTACCTCAATCAAGGTACCTACTATGTCACTAGGCCGTTTTAATACATAAAAGGGAGAATCTTTGAAGGAAAATGATAGTTTTGAGTTTAACCTATTCGAGTTTTCATATGAAGTCGCGTAGAGTATTTTAATGACTAAAGATTGAATCTTTGAATGAAAATACCTCAATCAAAGTACCTACTATGTCACTAGACATTTTTAATGTATAAAGATTAAATCTTTGAAAGAAAATGAGAGTTTTGAGTTAAACTGATTCGAATTCCTTTTAAAGTCACGAAGAGTGTTCTAAGGAGTAAAGATTGAATCTTTGAATTCCCTTTGACGTCACGATGAGTGTTTTAATGAGTAAAATATTGCATCTTTGAATGAAAATATCTCAATAAAGATACCCATTATGCACTAGAGCTTTTTTAATGTATAAAGAGTAAATCTTTGGAAGAAAATTAGTGTTTTCTGTTGAACTTATTCGAATTCCCTTTGACATCACGAAGAGTGTTTTATTGCGTAAAGATTGAATCTTGGAATGAAATTACCTAATTCAGGGTACCGATTGTGTCACTAGACCTTTTTAATGTATAAAATTGAATATACGAAAGAAAATGAGAGTTTTGAGTTTAACTTATTCGAGTTCCCTACGAAGTCCCGAAGAGTGTTTTAATGACTAAATATTGCATCTTTGAATGAAAATACCACAATAAAGATACCCTTTATGTCACTAGACCTTTTTTAATGTATAAATATTGAATCTTTGGAAGAAAATTAGTGTTTTGTGTGCAACTTATTCGAGTTGGCTTTAACATCACGAAGAGTGTTTTAATGAGTAAAGATTGAATCTTTGAATCAAATTACCTCATTCACGGTACCTATTATGTCACTAGATCTTTTTAATGTTTAAAGATTGAATATACGAAAGAAAATGAGAGTTTTGAGTTTAACTTATTCGAGTTCCCTATGAAGTCCTGAAGAGTGTTTTAGTGAATAAAGATTGAATCTTTGAATGAAAATACTTCAATCAATGTACCCATTATGTCACTAGACCTTTTTAATGTATAAAGACGGAATCTATGAAAGAAAATAAGAGTTTTGAGATAAACTTATTCAGGTTTCCTTTGATGTCACGAAGAGTACTTTAATGAGTAAAGATTGAATCGTTGAATGAAATTACCTGAATCAAGATACCTATTATGTCACTTGACCTTTTTAATTTATAATATTTGAAAGAAAATGTAAGTTCTGAGTTTAACTTATTCGAGTTCCCTATGCAGTCGCGAAGAGTGTTTTAATGACTAAAGATTGAATATTTGAATGAAAATAACTCAATCAAAGTACCTATTATGTCACTAAACCATTCTAATGTATAAAGATTAAATCTTTGAAAGAAGATGAGAGTTTTGAGCTAAACTTATTCGAGTTACCTTTGACATCACGACGAGTGTTTTAATGAGTAAAGAAGGAATCTTCGAATGAAATTACCTCAATCAACGAACCTATTATTTCACTAGATCTTTTTAATGAAGAAAGATTGAATCCTCGAAACAAAATGAGAATTTTGAGTTTAATTTATTCGATTTCCCTATGAAGTCGCGAAGAGTGTTTTAATAACTAAAGAAAGAATCTTTAAATCAAAATACCTCAATCAAGGTACAAATTATGTCACCAGACATTTTCAATGCATTAGGATTGAATCTTTGAAAGAAGATGAGAGTTTTGAGTTCAACTTATTCGAGTTCCCTTGGATGCCACGAAGAGTGTTTTAACGAGTAAAGGTTGAATTTTGGAATGAGAGTTTTGAGTTTAACTTATTAGAGTTCCCTATGAAGTCCCGAAGAGTGTTCTAATGACTGAAGATTGAATCTTTGAATGAAAAATACCTCAATCAAGGTACCCGATATATCACTAGGCGTTTTTAATATATGAAGATTGAATCTTTGAAAGAAAATAAGAGTTTTGAGTTAAACTTATTCAAGTTCCCTTTGACGTCACGAAGAGTACTTTAATGAGTAAAGATTGAATCTTTAAATGAAATTACTTGAATCGAGATACCTATTATGTCACTCGACCTTTTTAATTTATAAAGATTGCATCTTTGAAAGAAAATGTGAGTACTGAGTTTAACTTATTCGAGTTCCTAAAGCAGTCGCGAAGAGTGTTTTAATGACTAAAGATTGAATCTTTGAACGAAAATACCTCAATCAAAGTACCTATTATGTCACTAGACCATTTTAATGTATGAAGATTAAATCTTTGAAAGAAGTTGAGAGTTTTGAGTTAAACTTGTTCGAGTTACCTTTGACATCACAAAGAGTGTTTTAATGAGTAAAGATGAAATCTTTGAATGAAATTGCCTCAATCAAGGAACATATTATGTCACTAGACCTTTTTAATGAACAGAGATTGAATCCTTGAAACAAAATGAGAATTTTGAGTCTAACTTACTCGATTTCCCTATGAAGTCGCGAAGAGTGTTTTAATGACTAAAGAATGAATCTTTGAATCAAAATACCTCAATCAAGGTATAAATTTTGTCACTAGCCTTTTTAATGCGTAAAGATTGAATCTTTCAAAATAGATGAGAGTTTTGAGTTCAACTTATTCGAGTTCCCTTTGACGTCGCGAAGAGAGTTTTAATGAGTAAAGATTGAATGTTGGAATGAAATTACCTCAATCCAGGTACCTATTAAGTCACTTGACCTTTTTAATGTTTAAAGATTGAATCTTTTAAAGAAAATGAGAGTTTTGAGTTTAACTTATTCGAGTTCCCTACAAAGTCGCGTAGCGTGTTTTAATGGACAAAGATTGAATCTTTGGATGAAATTACCTCAATCATGGTATCTATTATGTCACTAGGCCTTTTTAATGTATAAAGATGAAATCTTTGAAATAAAATGAGAGTTTTGAGTTAAACTTATCCGAGTTACCTTTGACATCACGAAGAGTGTGTTTTAAGGAGTAAAGATAGAATCTTTGAATGAAATCTCCTCAATTAAGGTACCTATTATGTCAATAAACCTTTTTAATGTAAAAAGGTTGAAACTTTGGAAAAAAATGAGAGTTTTGAGTTTAACTTATTCAAGTTCCCAATGAAATGTCGAAGAGTGTTTTAATGACCAAAGATTGAATCTTTGAATGAAAATATTTCAATCAAGGTACCCATTATGTCACTAGACGTTTTTAATATATAAAGATTGAATCTTTGAAATAAAATGAGAGTTTTGAGTTAAATTTATTCAAGTTCCCTTTGACGTCCCGAAGGGTGTTTTAATGAGTGAAGATTGAATCCTTGGATGAAAATTCCTCAATTAAGGTACATATTTTGTCACTAGAACATTTTAATGTATAAAGATTAAATCTTTGATAGAAAATGATTGTTTTGAGTTAAACTTATTCGAGTTCCCCTTGATGTCACGAGAGTGTTTTAATGAGTAAAATTGAATCTTTGAATGAAATTACCTCAATCAAGGTACCTACTATATCACTAGGCCGTTTTAATACATAAAAGGGAGAATCTTTGAAGGAAAATGATAGTTTTGAGTTTAACCTATTCGAGTTTTCATATGAAGTCGCGTAGAGTATTTTAATGACTAAAGATTGAATCTTTGAATGAAAATACCTCAATCAAAGTACCTACTATGTCACTAGACATTTTTAATGTATAAAGATTAAATCTTTGAAAGAAAATGAGAGTTTTGAGTTAAACTGATTCGAATTCCTTTTAAAGTCACGAAGAGTGTTCTAAGGAGTAAAGATTGAATCTTTGAATTCCCTTTGACGTCACGATGAGTGTTTTAATGAGTAAAATATTGCATCTTTGAATGAAAATACCTCAATAAAGATACCCATTATGCACTAGAGCTTTTTTAATGTATAAAGAGTAAATCTTTGGAAGAAAATTAGTGTTTTCTGTTGAACTTATTCGAATTCCCTTTGACATCACGAAGAGTGTTTTATTGCGTAAAGATTGAATCTTGGAATGAAATTACCTAATTCAGGGTACCGATTGTGTCACTAGACCTTTTTAATGTATAAAATTGAATATACGAAAGAAAATGAGAGTTTTGAGTTTAACTTATTCGAGTTCCCTACGAAGTCCCGAGGAGTGTTTTAATGACTAAATATTGCATCTTTGAATGAAAATACCACAATAAAGATACCCTTTATGTCACTAGACCTTTTTTAATGTATAAATATTGAATCTTTGGAAGAAAATTAGTGTTTTGTGTGCAACTTATTCGAGTTGGCTTTGACATCACGAAGAGTGTTTTAATGAGTAAAGATTGAATCTTTGAATCAAATTACCTCATTCACGGTACCTATTATGTCACTAGATCTTTTTAATGTATAAAGATTGAATATACGAAAGAAAATGAGAGTTTTGAGTTTAACTTATTCGAGTTCCCTATGAAGTCCTGAAGAGTGTTTTAGTGAATAAAGATTGAATCTTTGAATGAAAATACTTCAATCAATGTACCCATTATGTCACTAGACCTTTTTAATGTATAAAGACGGAATTTATGAAAGAAAATAAGAGTTTTGAGATAAACTTATTCAGGTTTCCTTTGATGTCACGAAGAGTACTTTAATGAGTAAAGATTGAATCGTTGAATGAAATTACCTGAATCAAGATTCCTATTATGTCACTTGACCTTTTTAATTTATAATATTTGAAAGAAAATGTAAGTTCTGAGTTTAACTTATTCGAGTTCCCTATGCAGTCGCGAAGAGTGTTTTAATGACTAAAGATTGAATATTTGAATGAAAATAACTCAATCAAAGTACCTATTATGTCACTAAACCATTCTAATGTATAAAGATTAAATCTTTGAAAGAAGATGAGAGTTTTGAGCTAAACTTATTCGAGTTACCTTTGACATCACGACGAGTGTTTTAATGAGTAAAGAAGGAATCTTCGAATGAAATTACCTCAATCAACGAACCTATTATTTCACTAGATCTTTTTAATGAAGAAAGATTGAATCCTCGAAACAAAATGAGAATTTTGAGTTTAATTTATTCGATTTCCCTATGAAGTCGCGAAGAGTGTTTTAATAACTAAAGAAAGAATCTTTAAATCAAAATACCTCAATCAAGGTACAAATTATGTCACCAGACATTTTCAATGCATTAGGATTGAATCTTTGAAAGAAGATGAGAGTTTTGAGTTCAACTTATTCGAGTTCCCTTGGATGCCACGAAGAGTGTTTTAACGAGTAAAGGTTGAATTTTGGAATGAGAGTTTTGAGTTTAACTTATTAGAGTTCCCTATGAAGTCCCGAAGAGTGTTCTAATGACTGAAGATTGAATCTTTGAATGAAAAATACCTCAATCAAGGTACCCGATATATCACTAGGCGTTTTTAATATATGAAGATTGAATCTTTGAAAGAAAATAAGAGTTTTGAGTTAAACTTATTCAAGTTCCCTTTGACGTCACGAAGAGTACTTTAATGAGTAAAGATTGAATCTTTAAATGAAATTACTTGAATCGAGATACCTATTATGTCACTCGACCTTTTTAATTTATAAAGATTGCATCTTTGAAAGAAAATGTGAGTACTGAGTTTAACTTATTCGAGTTCCTAAAGCAGTCGCGAAGAGTGTTTTAATGACTAAAGATTGAATCTTTGAACGAAAATACCTCAATCAAAGTACCTATTATGTCACTAGACCATTTTAATGTATGAAGATTAAATCTTTGAAAGAAGTTGAGAGTTTTGAGTTAAACTTGTTCGAGTTACCTTTGACATCACAAAGAGTGTTTTAATGAGTAAAGATGAAATCTTTGAATGAAATTGCCTCAATCAAGGAACATATTATGTCACTAGACCTTTTTAATGAACAGAGATTGAATCCTTGAAACAAAATGAGAATTTTGAGTCTAACTTACTCGATTTCCCTATGAAGTCGCGAAGAGTGTTTTAATGACTAAAGAATGAATCTTTGAATCAAAATACCTCAATCAAGGTATAAATTTTGTCACTAGCCTTTTTAATGCGTAAAGATTGAATCTTTCAAAATAGATGAGAGTTTTGAGTTCAACTTATTCGAGTTCCCTTTGACGTCGCGAAGAGAGTTTTAATGAGTAAAGATTGAATGTTGGAATGAAATTACCTCAATCCAGGTACCTATTAAGTCACTTGACCTTTTTAATGTTTAAAGATTGAATCTTTTAAAGAAAATGAGAGTTTTGAGTTTAACTTATTCGAGTTCCCTACAAAGTCGCGTAGCGTGTTTTAATGGACAAAGATTGAATCTTTGGATGAAATTACCTCAATCATGGTATCTATTATGTCACTAGGCCTTTTTAATGTATAAAGATGAAATCTTTGAAATAAAATGAGAGTTTTGAGTTAAACTTATCCGAGTTACCTTTGACATCACGAAGAGTGTTTTAATGAGTAAAGATGGAATCTTCGAATGAAATTACCTCAATCAACGAACCTATTATTTCACTAGATCTTTTTAATGAAGAAAGATTGAATCCTCGAAACAAAATGAGAATTTTGAGTTTAATTTATTCGATTTCCCTATGAAGTCGCGAAGAGTGTTTTAATAACTAAAGAAAGAATCTTTAAATCAAAATACCTCAATCAAGGTACAAATTATGTCACCAGACATTTTCAATGCATTAGGATTGAATCTTTGAAAGAAGATGAGAGTTTTGAGTTCAACTTATTCGAGTTCCCTTGGATGCCACGAAGAGTGTTTTAACGAGTAAAGGTTGAATTTTGGAATGAGAGTTTTGAGTTTAACTTATTAGAGTTCCCTATGAAGTCCCGAAGAGTGTTCTAATGACTGAAGATTGAATCTTTGAATGAAAAATACCTCAATCAAGGTACCCGATATATCACTAGGCGTTTTTAATATATGAAGATTGAATCTTTGAAAGAAAATAAGAGTTTTGAGTTAAACTTATTCAAGTTCCCTTTGACGTCACGAAGAGTACTTTAATGAGTAAAGATTGAATCTTTAAATGAAATTACTTGAATCGAGATACCTATTATGTCACTCGACCTTTTTAATTTATAAAGATTGCATCTTTGAAAGAAAATGTGAGTACTGAGTTTAACTTATTCGAGTTCCTAAAGCAGTCGCGAAGAGTGTTTTAATGACTAAAGATTGAATCTTTGAACGAAAATACCTCAATCAAAGTACCTATTATGTCACTAGACCATTTTAATGTATGAAGATTAAATCTTTGAAAGAAGTTGAGAGTTTTGAGTTAAACTTGTTCGAGTTACCTTTGACATCACAAAGAGTGTTTTAATGAGTAAAGATGAAATCTTTGAATGAAATTGCCTCAATCAAGGAACATATTATGTCACTAGACCTTTTTAATGAATAGAGATTGAATCCTTGAAACAAAATGAGAATTTTGAGTCTAACTTACTCGATTTCCCTATGAAGTCGCGAAGAGTGTTTTAATGACTAAAGAATGAATCTTTGAATCAAAATACCTCAATCAAGGTATAAATTTTGTCACTAGCCTTTTTAATGCGTAAAGATTGAATCTTTCAAAATAGATGAGAGTTTTGAGTTCAACTTATTCGAGTTCCCTTTGACGTCGCGAAGAGAGTTTTAATGAGTAAAGATTGAATGTTGGAATGAAATTACCTCAATCCAGGTACCTATTAAGTCACTTGACCTTTTTAATGTTTAAAGATTGAATCTTTTAAAGAAAATGAGAGTTTTGAGTTTAACTTATTCGAGTTCCCTACAAAGTCGCGTAGCGTGTTTTAATGGACAAAGATTGAATCTTTGGATGAAATTACCTCAATCATGGTATCTATTATGTCACTAGGCCTTTTTAATGTATAAAGATGAAATCTTTGAAATAAAATGAGAGTTTTGAGTTAAACTTATCTGAGTTACCTTTGACATCACGAAGAGTGTGTTTTAAGGAGTAAAGATAGAATCTTTGAATGAAATCTCCTCAATTAAGGTACCTATTATGTCAATAAACCTTTTTAATGTAAAAAGGTTTGAAACTTTGGAAAAAAATGAGAGTTTTGAGTTTAACTTATTCGAGTTCCCAATGAAATGTCGAAGAGTGTTTTAATGACCAAAGATTGAATCTTTGAATGAAAATATTTCAATCAAGGTACCCATTATGTCACTAGACGTTTTTAATATATAAAGATTGAATCTTTGAAATAAAATGAGAGTTTTGAGTTAAATTTATTCAAGTTCCCTTTGACGTCCCGAAGGGTGTTTTAATGAGTGAAGATTGAATCCTTGGATGAAAATTCCTCAATTAAGGTACATATTTTGTCACTAGAACATTTTAATGTATAAAGATTAAATCTTTGATAGAAAATGATTGTTTTGAGTTAAACTTATTCGGGTTCCCCTTGATGTCACGAGAGTGTTTTAATGAGTAAAATTGAATCTTTGAATGAAATTACCTCAATCAAGGTACCTACTATGTCACTAGGCCGTTTTAATACATAAAAGGGAGAATCTTTGAAGGAAAATGATAGTTTTGAGTTTAACCTATTCGAGTTTTCATATGAAGTCGCGTAGAGTATTTTAATGACTAAAGATTGAATCTTTGAATGAAAATACCTCAATCAAAGTACCTACTATGTCACTAGACATTTTTAATGTATAAAGATTAAATCTTTGAAAGAAAATGAGAGTTTTGAGTTAAACTGATTCGAATTCCTTTTAAAGTCACGAAGAGTGTTCTAAGGAGTAAAGATTGAATCTTTGAATTCCCTTTGACGTCACGATGAGTGTTTTAATGAGTAAAATATTGCATCTTTGAATGAAAATACCTCAATAAAGATACCCATTATGCACTAGAGCTTTTTTAATGTATAAAGAGTAAATCTTTGGAAGAAAATTAGTGTTTTCTGTTGAACTTATTCGAATTCCCTTTGACATCACGAAGAGTGTTTTATTGCGTAAAGATTGAATCTTGGAATGAAATTACCTAATTCAGGGTACCGATTGTGTCACTAGACCTTTTTAATGTATAAAATTGAATATACGAAAGAAAATGAGAGTTTTGAGTTTAACTTATTCGAGTTCCCTACGAAGTCCCGAAGAGTGTTTTAATGACTAAATATTGCATCTTTGAATGAAAATACCACAATAAAGATACCCTTTATGTCACTAGACCTTTTTTAATGTATAAATATTGAATCTTTGGAAGAAAATTAGTGTTTTGTGTGCAACTTATTCGAGTTGGCTTTGACATCACGAAGAGTGTTTTAATGAGTAAAGATTGAATCTTTGAATCAAATTACCTCATTCACGGTACCTATTATGTCACTAGATCTTTTTAATGTATAAAGATTGAATATACGAAAGAAAATGAGAGTTTTGAGTTTAACTTATTCGAGTTCCCTATGAAGTCCTGAAGAGTGTTTTAGTGAATAAAGATTGAATCTTTGAATGAAAATACTTCAATCAATGTACCCATTATGTCATTAGACCTTTTTAATGTATAAAGACGGAATCTATGAAAGAAAATAAGAGTTTTGAGATAAACTTATTCAGGTTTCCTTTGATGTCACGAAGAGTACTTTAATGAGTAAAGATTGAATCGTTGAATGAAATTACCTGAATCAAGATACCTATTATGTCACTTGACCTTTTTAATTTATAATATTTGAAAGAAAATGTAAGTTCTGAGTTTAACTTATTCGAGTTCCCTATGCAGTCGCGAAGAGTGTTTTAATGACTAAAGATTGAATATTTGAATGAAAATAACTCAATCAAAGTACCTATTATGTCACTAAACCATTCTAATGTATAAAGATTAAATCTTTGAAAGAAGATGAGAGTTTTGAGCTAAACTTATTCGAGTTACCTTTGACATCACGACGAGTGTTTTAATGAGTAAAGAAGGAATCTTCGAATGAAATTACCTCAATCAACGAACCTATTATTTCACTAGATCTTTTTAATGAAGAAAGATTGAATCCTCGAAACAAAATGAGAATTTTGAGTTTAATTTATTCGATTTCCCTATGAAGTCGCGAAGAGTGTTTTAATAACTAAAGAAAGAATCTTTAAATCAAAATACCTCAATCAAGGTACAAATTATGTCACCAGACATTTTCAATGCATTAGGATTGAATCTTTGAAAGAAGATTAGAGTTTTGAGTTCAACTTATTCGAGTTCCCTTGGATGCCACGAAGAGTGTTTTAACGAGTAAAGGTTGAATTTTGGAATGAGAGTTTTGAGTTTAACTTATTAGAGTTCCCTATGAAGTCCCGAAGAGTGTTCTAATGACTGAAGATTGAATCTTTGAATGAAAAATACCTCAATCAAGGTACCCGATATATCACTAGGCGTTTTTAATATATGAAGATTGAATCTTTGAAAGAAAATAAGAGTTTTGAGTTAAACTTATTCAAGTTCCCTTTGACGTCACGAAGAGTACTTTAATGAGTAAAGATTGAATCTTTAAATGAAATTACTTGAATCGAGATACCTATTATGTCACTCGACCTTTTTAATTTATAAAGATTGCATCTTTGAAAGAAAATGTGAGTACTGAGTTTAACTTATTCGAGTTCCTAAAGCAGTCGCGAAGAGTGTTTTAATGACTAAAGATTGAATCTTTGAACGAAAATACCTCAATCAAAGTACCTATTATGTCACTAGACCATTTTAATGTATGAAGATTAAATCTTTGAAAGAAGTTGAGAGTTTTGAGTTAAACTTGTTCGAGTTACCTTTGACATCACAAAGAGTGTTTTAATGAGTAAAGATGAAATCTTTGAATGAAATTGCCTCAATCAAGGAACATATTATGTCACTAGACCTTTTTAATGAATAGAGATTGAATCCTTGAAACAAAATGAGAATTTTGAGTCTAACTTACTCGATTTCCCTATGAAGTCGCGAAGAGTGTTTTAATGACTAAAGAATGAATCTTTGAATCAAAATACCTCAATCAAGGTATAAATTTTGTCACTAGCCTTTTTAATGCGTAAAGATTGAATC
Source organism: Cornus florida (assembly GCF_030987335.1). NCBI lineage: Eukaryota > Viridiplantae > Streptophyta > Magnoliopsida > Cornales > Cornaceae > Cornus > Cornus florida. The sequence goes on along the minus strand of NW_026775634.1, from coordinate 11,821 downwards.
TTTCAAAATAGATGAGAGTTTTGAGTTCAACTTATTCGAGTTCCCTTTGACGTCGCGAAGAGAGTTTTAATGAGTAAAGATTGAATGTTGGAATGAAATTACCTCAATCCAGGTACCTATTAAGTCACTTGACCTTTTTAATGTTTAAAGATTGAATCTTTTAAAGAAAATGAGAGTTTTGAGTTTAACTTATTCGAGTTCCCTACAAAGTCGCGTAGCGTGTTTTAATGGACAAAGATTGAATCTTTGGATGAAATTACCTCAATCATGGTATCTATTATGTCACTAGGCCTTTTTAATGTATAAAGATGAAATCTTTGAAATAAAATGAGAGTTTTGAGTTAAACTTATCCGAGTTACCTTTGACATCACGAAGAGTGTGTTTTAAGGAGTAAAGATAGAATCTTTGAATGAAATCTCCTCAATTAAGGTACCTATTATGTCAATAAACCTTTTTAATGTAAAAAGGTTGAAACTTTGGAAAAAAATGAGAGTTTTGAGTTTAACTTATTCGAGTTCCCAATGAAATGTCGAAGAGTGTTTTAATGACCAAAGATTGAATCTTTGAATGAAAATATTTCAATCAAGGTACCCATTATGTCACTAGACGTTTTTAATATATAAAGATTGAATCTTTGAAATAAAATGAGAGTTTTGAGTTAAATTTATTCAAGTTCCCTTTGACGTCCCGAAGGGTGTTTTAATGAGTGAAGATTGAATCCTTGGATGAAAATTCCTCAATTAAGGTACATATTTTGTCACTAGAACATTTTAATGTATAAAGATTAAATCTTTGATAGAAAATGATTGTTTTGAGTTAAACTTATTCGAGTTCCCCTTGATGTCACGAGAGTGTTTTAATGAGTAAAATTGAATCTTTGAATGAAATTACCTCAATCAAGGTACCTACTATGTCACTAGGCCGTTTTAATACATAAAAGGGAGAATCTTTGAAGGAAAATGATAGTTTTGAGTTTAACCTATTCGAGTTTTCATATGAAGTCGCGTAGAGTATTTTAATGACTAAAGATTGAATCTTTGAATGAAAATACCTCAATCAAAGTACCTACTATGTCACTAGACATTTTTAATGTATAAAGATTAAATCTTTGAAAGAAAATGAGAGTTTTGAGTTAAACTGATTCGAATTCCTTTTAAAGTCACGAAGAGTGTTCTAAGGAGTAAAAATTGAATCTTTGAATTCCCTTTGACGTCACGATGAGTGTTTTAATGAGTAAAATATTGCATCTTTGAATGAAAATACCTCAATAAAGATACCCATTATGCACTAGAGCTTTTTTAATGTATAAAGAGTAAATCTTTGGAAGAAAATTAGTGTTTTCTGTTGAACTTATTCGAATTCCCTTTGACATCACGAAGAGTGTTTTATTGCGTAAAGATTGAATCTTGGAATGAAATTACCTAATTCAGGGTACCGATTGTGTCACTAGACCTTTTTAATGTATAAAATTGAATATACGAAAGAAAATGAGAGTTTTGAGTTTAACTTATTCGAGTTCCCTACGAAGTCCCGAAGAGTGTTTTAATGACTAAATATTGCATCTTTGAATGAAAATACCACAATAAAGATACCCTTTATGTCACTAGACCCTTTTTAATGTATAAATATTGAATCTTTGGAAGAAAATTAGTGTTTTGTGTGCAACTTATTCGAGTTGGCTTTGACATCACGAAGAGTGTTTTAATGAGTAAAGATTGAATCTTTGAATCAAATTACCTCATTCACGGTACCTATTATGTCAATAGATCTTTTTAATGTATAAAGATTGAATATACGAAAGAAAATGAGAGTTTTGAGTTTAACTTATTCGAGTTCCCTATGAAATCCTGAAGAGTGTTTTAGTGAATAAAGATTGAATCTTTGAATGAAAATACTTCAATCAATGTACCCATTATGTCACTAGACCTTTTTAATGTATAAAGACGGAATCTATGAAAGAAAATAAGAGTTTTGAGATAAACTTATTCAGGTTTCCTTTGATGTCACGAAGAGTACTTTAATGAGTAAAGATTGAATCGTTGAATGAAATTACCTGAATCAAGATACCTATTATGTCACTTGACCTTTTTAATTTATAATATTTGAAAGAAAATGTAAGTTCTGAGTTTAACTTATTCGAGTTCCCTATGCAGTCGCGAAGAGTGTTTTAATGACTAAAGATTGAATATTTGAATGAAAATAACTCAATCAAAGTACCTATTATGTCACTAAACCATTCTAATGTATAAAGATTAAATCTTTGAAAGAAGATGAGAGTTTTGAGCTAAACTTATTCGAGTTACCTTTGACATCACGACGAGTGTTTTAATGAGTAAAGAAGGAATCTTCGAATGAAATTACCTCAATCAACGAACCTATTATTTCACTAGATCTTTTTAATGAAGAAAGATTGAATCCTCGAAACAAAATGAGAATTTTGAGTTTAATTTATTCGATTTCCCTATGAAGTCGCGAAGAGTGTTTTAATAACTAAAGAAAGAATCTTTAAATCAAAATACCTCAATCAAGGTACAAATTATGTCACCAGACATTTTCAATGCATTAGGATTGAATCTTTGAAAGAAGATGAGAGTTTTGAGTTCAACTTATTCGAGTTCCCTTGGATGCCACGAAGAGTGTTTTAACGAGTAAAGGTTGAATTTTGGAATGAGAGTTTTGAGTTTAACTTATTAGAGTTCCCTATGAAGTCCCGAAGAGTGTTCTAATGACTGAAGATTGAATCTTTGAATGAAAAATACCTCAATCAAGGTACCCGATATATCACTAGGCGTTTTTAATATATGAAGATTGAATCTTTGAAAGAAAATAAGAGTTTTGAGTTAAACTTATTCAAGTTCCCTTTGACGTCACGAAGAGTACTTTAATGAGTAAAGATTGAATCTTTAAATGAAATTACTTGAATCGAGATACCTATTATGTCACTCGACCTTTTTAATTTATAAAGATTGCATCTTTGAAAGAAAATGTGAGTACTGAGTTTAACTTATTCGAGTTCCTAAAGCAGTCGCGAAGAGTGTTTTAATGACTAAAGATTGAATCTTTGAACGAAAATACCTCAATCAAAGTACCTATTATGTCACTAGACCATTTTAATGTATGAAGATTAAATCTTTGAAAGAAGTTGAGAGTTTTGAGTTAAACTTGTTCGAGTTACCTTTGACATCACAAAGAGTGTTTTAATGAGTAAAGATGAAATCTTTGAATGAAATTGCCTCAATCAAGGAACATATTATGTCACTAGACCTTTTTAATGAATAGAGATTGAATCCTTGAAACAAAATGAGAATTTTGAGTCTAACTTACTCGATTTCCCTATGAAGTCGCGAAGAGTGTTTTAATGACTAAAGAATGAATCTTTGAATCAAAATACCTCAATCAAGGTATAAATTTTGTCACTAGCCTTTTTAATGCGTAAAGATTGAATCTTTCAAAATAGATGAGAGTTTTGAGTTCAACTTATTCGAGTTCCCTTTGACGTCGCGAAGAGAGTTTTAATGAGTAAAGATTGAATGTTGGAATGAAATTACCTCAATCCAGGTACCTATTAAGTCACTTGACCTTTTTAATGTTTAAAGATTGAATCTTTTAAAGAAAATGAGAGTTTTGAGTTTAACTTATTCGAGTTCCCTACAAAGTCGCGTAGCGTGTTTTAATGGACAAAGATTGAATCTTTGGATGAAATTACCTCAATCATGGTATCTATTATGTCACTAGGCCTTTTTAATGTATAAAGATGAAATCTTTGAAATAAAATGAGAGTTTTGAGTTAAACTTATCCGAGTTACCTTTGACATCACGAAGAGTGTGTTTTAAGGAGTAAAGATAGAATCTTTGAATGAAATCTCCTCAATTAAGGTACCTATTATGTCAATAAACCTTTTTAATGTAAAAAGGTTGAAACTTTGGAAAAAAATGAGAGTTTTGAGTTTAACTTATTCGAGTTCCCAATGAAATGTCGAAGAGTGTTTTAATGACCAAAGATTGAATCTTTGAATGAAAATATTTCAATCAAGGTACCCATTATGTCACTAGACGTTTTTAATATATAAAGATTGAATCTTTGAAATAAAATGAGAGTTTTGAGTTAAATTTATTCAAGTTCCCTTTGACGTCCCGAAGGGTGTTTTAATGAGTGAAGATTGAATCCTTGGATGAAAATTCCTCAATTAAGGTACATATTTTGTCACTAGAACATTTTAATGTATAAAGATTAAATCTTTGATAGAAAATGATTGTTTTGAGTTAAACTTATTCGAGTTCCCCTTGATGTCACGAGAGTGTTTTAATGAGTAAAATTGAATCTTTGAATGAAATTACCTCAATCAAGGTACCTACTATGTCACTAGGCCGTTTTAATACATAAAAGGGAGAATCTTTGAAGGAAAATGATAGTTTTGAGTTTAACCTATTCGAGTTTTCATATGAAGTCGCGTAGAGTATTTTAATGACTAAAGATTGAATCTTTGAATGAAAATACCTCAATCAAAGTACCTACTATGTCACTAGACATTTTTAATGTATAAAGATTAAATCTTTGAAAGAAAATGAGAGTTTTGAGTTAAACTGATTCGAATTCCTTTTAAAGTCACGAAGAGTGTTCTAAGGAGTAAAGATTGAATCTTTGAATTCCCTTTGACGTCACGATGAGTGTTTTAATGAGTAAAATATTGCATCTTTGAATGAAAATACCTCAATAAAGATACCCATTATGCACTAGAGCTTTTTTAATGTATAAAGAGTAAATCTTTGGAAGAAAATTAGTGTTTTCTGTTGAACTTATTCGAATTCCCTTTGACATCACGAAGAGTGTTTTATTGCGTAAAGATTGAATCTTGGAATGAAATTACCTAATTCAGGGTACCGATTGTGTCACTAGACCTTTTTAATGTATAAAATTGAATATACGAAAGAAAATGAGAGTTTTGAGTTTAACTTATTCGAGTTCCCTACGAAGTCCCGAAGAGTGTTTTAATGACTAAATATTGCATCTTTGAATGAAAATACCACAATAAAGATACCCTTTATGTCACTAGACCTTTTTTAATGTATAAATATTGAATCTTTGGAAGAAAATTAGTGTTTTGTGTGCAACTTATTCGAGTTGGCTTTGACATCACGAAGAGTGTTTTAATGAGTAAAGATTGAATCTTTGAATCAAATTACCTCATTCACGGTACCTATTATGTCACTAGATCTTTTTAATGTATAAAGATTGAATATACGAAAGAAAATGAGAGTTTTGAGTTTAACTTATTCGAGTTCCCTATGAAGTCCTGAAGAGTGTTTTAGTGAATAAAGATTGAATCTTTGAATGAAAATACTTCAATCAATGTACCCATTATGTCATTAGACCTTTTTAATGTATAAAGACGGAATCTATGAAAGAAAATAAGAGTTTTGAGATAAACTTATTCAGGTTTCCTTTGATGTCACGAAGAGTACTTTAATGAGTAAAGATTGAATCGTTGAATGAAATTACCTGAATCAAGATACCTATTATGTCACTTGACCTTTTTAATTTATAATATTTGAAAGAAAATGTAAGTTCTGAGTTTAACTTATTCGAGTTCCCTATGCAGTCGCGAAGAGTGTTTTAATGACTAAAGATTGAATATTTGAATGAAAATAACTCAATCAAAGTACCTATTATGTCACTAAACCATTCTAATGTATAAAGATTAAATCTTTGAAAGAAGATGAGAGTTTTGAGCTAAACTTATTCGAGTTACCTTTGACATCACGACGAGTGTTTTAATGAGTAAAGAAGGAATCTTCGAATGAAATTACCTCAATCAACGAACCTATTATTTCACTAGATCTTTTTAATGAAGAAAGATTGAATCCTCGAAACAAAATGAGAATTTTGAGTTTAATTTATTCGATTTCCCTATGAAGTCGCGAAGAGTGTTTTAATAACTAAAGAAAGAATCTTTAAATCAAAATACCTCAATCAAGGTACAAATTATGTCACCAGACATTTTCAATGCATTAGGATTGAATCTTTGAAAGAAGATGAGAGTTTTGAGTTCAACTTATTCGAGTTCCCTTGGATGCCACGAAGAGTGTTTTAACGAGTAAAGGTTGAATTTTGGAATGAGAGTTTTGAGTTTAACTTATTAGAGTTCCCTATGAAGTCCCGAAGAGTGTTCTAATGACTGAAGATTGAATCTTTGAATGAAAAATACCTCAATCAAGGTACCCGATATATCACTAGGCGTTTTTAATATATGAAGATTGAATCTTTGAAAGAAAATAAGAGTTTTGAGTTAAACTTATTCAAGTTCCCTTTGACGTCACGAAGAGTACTTTAATGAGTAAAGATTGAATCTTTAAATGAAATTACTTGAATCGAGATACCTATTATGTCACTCGACCTTTTTAATTTATAAAGATTGCATCTTTGAAAGAAAATGTGAGTACTGAGTTTAACTTATTCGAGTTCCTAAAGCAGTCGCGAAGAGTGTTTTAATGACTAAAGATTGAATCTTTGAACGAAAATACCTCAATCAAAGTACCTATTATGTCACTAGACCATTTTAATGTATGAAGATTAAATCTTTGAAAGAAGTTGAGAGTTTTGAGTTAAACTTGTTCGAGTTACCTTTGACATCACAAAGAGTGTTTTAATGAGTAAAGATGAAATCTTTGAATGAAATTGCCTCAATCAAGGAACATATTATGTCACTAGACCTTTTTAATGAATAGAGATTGAATCCTTGAAACAAAATGAGAATTTTGAGTCTAACTTACTCGATTTCCCTATGAAGTCGCGAAGAGTGTTTTAATGACTAAAGAATGAATCTTTGAATCAAAATACCTCAATCAAGGTATAAATTTTGTCACTAGCCTTTTTAATGCGTAAAGATTGAATCTTTCAAAATAGATGAGAGTTTTGAGTTCAACTTATTCGAGTTCCCTTTGACGTCGCGAAGAGAGTTTTAATGAGTAAAGATTGAATGTTGGAATGAAATTACCTCAATCCAGGTACCTATTAAGTCACTTGACCTTTTTAATGTTTAAAGATTGAATCTTTTAAAGAAAATGAGAGTTTTGAGTTTAACTTATTCGAGTTCCCTACGAAGTCGCGTAGCGTGTTTTAATGGACAAAGAATGAATCTTTGGATGAAATTACCTCAATCATGGTATCTATTATGTCACTAGGCCTTTTTAATGTATAAAGATGAAATCTTTGAAATAAAATGAGAGTTTTGAGTTAAACTTATCCGAGTTACCTTTGACATCACGAAGAGTGTGTTTTAAGGAGTAAAGATAGAATCTTTGAATGAAATCTCCTCAATTAAGGTACCTATTATGTCAATAAACCTTTTTAATGTAAAAAGGTTGAAACTTTGGAAAAAAATGAGAGTTTTGAGTTTAACTTATTCGAGTTCCCAATGAAATGTCGAAGAGTGTTTTAATGACCAAAGATTGAATCTTTGAATGAAAATATTTCAATCAAGGTACCCATTATGTCACTAGACGTTTTTAATATATAAAGATTGAATCTTTGAAATAAAATGAGAGTTTTGAGTTAAATTTATTCAAGTTCCCTTTGACGTCCCGAAGGGTGTTTTAATGAGTGAAGATTGAATCCTTGGATGAAAATTCCTCAATTAAGGTACATATTTTGTCACTAGAACATTTTAATGTATAAAGATTAAATCTTTGATAGAAAATGATTGTTTTGAGTTAAACTTATTCGAGTTCCCCTTGATGTCACGAGAGTGTTTTAATGAGTAAAATTGAATCTTTGAATGAAATTACCTCAATCAAGGTACCTACTATGTCACTAGGCCGTTTTAATACATAAAAGGGAGAATCTTTGAAGGAAAATGATAGTTTTGAGTTTAACCTATTCGAGTTTTCATATGAAGTCGCGTAGAGTATTTTAATGACTAAAGATTGAATCTTTGAATGAAAATACCTCAATCAAAGTACCTACTATGTCACTAGACATTTTTAATATATAAAGATTAAATCTTTGAAAGAAAATGAGAGTTTTGAGTTAAACTGATTCGAATTCCTTTTAAAGTCACGAAGAGTGTTCTAAGGAGTAAAGATTGAATCTTTGAATTCCCTTTGACGTCACGATGAGTGTTTTAATGAGTAAAATATTGCATCTTTGAATGAAAATACCTCAATAAAGATACCCATTATGCACTAGAGCTTTTTTAATGTATAAAGACTAAATCTTTGGAAGAAAATTAGTGTTTTCTGTTGAACTTATTCGAATTCCCTTTGACATCACGAAGAGTGTTTTGTTGCGTAAAGATTGAATCTTGGAATGAAATTACCTAATTCAGGGTACCGATTGTGTCACTAGACCTTTTTAATGTATAAAATTTAATATACGAAAGAAAATGAGAGTTTTGAGTTTAACTTATTCGAGTTCCCTACGAAGTCCCGAAGAGTGTTTTAATGACTAAATATTGCATCTTTGAATGAAAATACCACAATAAAGATACCCTTTATGTCACTAGACCTTTTTTAATGTATAAATATTGAATCTTTGGAAGAAAATTAGTGTTTTGTGTGCAACTTATTCGAGTTGGCTTTGACATCACGAAGAGTGTTTTAATGAGTAAAGATTGAATCTTTGAATCAAATTACCTCATTCACGGTACCTATTATGTCACTAGATCTTTTTAATGTATAAAGATTGAATCTACGAAAGAAAATGAGAGTTTTGAGTTTAACTTATTCGAGTTCCCTATGAAGTCCTGAAGAGTGTTTTAGTGAATAAAGATTGAATCTTTGAATGGAAATACTTCAATCAATGTACCCATTATGTCACTAGACGTTTTTAATGTATAAAGACGGAATCTATGAAAGAAAATAAGAGTTTTGAGATAAACTTATTCAGGTTTCCTTTGATGTCACGAAGAGTACTTTAATGAGTAAAGATTGAATCGTTGAATGAAATTACCTGAATCAAGATACCTATTATGTCACTTGACCTTTTTAATTTATAATCTTTGAAAGAAAATGTAAGTTCTGAGTTTAACTTATTCGAGTTCCCTATGCAGTCGCGAAGAGTGTTTTAATGACTAAAGATTGAATATTTGAATGAAAATAACTCAATCAAAGTACCTATTATGTCACAAAACCATTCTAATGTATAAAGATTAAATGTTTGAAAGAAGATGAGAGTTTTGAGCTAAACTTATTCGAGTTACCTTTGACATCACGAAGAGTGTTTTAATGAGTAAAGAAGGAATCTTCGAATGAAATTACCTCAATCAACGAACCTATTATTTCACTAGATCTTTTTAATGAAGAAAGATTGAATCCCCGAAACAAAATGAGAATTTTGAGTTTAATTTATTCGATTTCCCTATGAAGTCGCGAAGAGTGTTTTAATAACTAAAGAAAGAATCTTTAAATCAAAATACCTCAATCAAGGTACAATTTATGTCACCAGACATTTTCAATGCATTAGGATTGAATCTTTGAAAGAAGATGAGAGTTTTGAGTTCAACTTATTCGAGTTCCCTTGGATGCCACGAAGAGTGTTTTAACGAGTAAAGGTTGAATTTTGGAATGAGAGTTTTGAGTTTAACTTATTCGAGTTCCCTATGAAGTCCCGAAGAGTGTTCTAATGACTGAAGATTGAATCTTTGAATGAAAAATACCTCAATCAAGGTACCCGATATATCACTAGGCGTTTTTAATATATGAAGATTGAATCTTTGAAAGAAAATAAGAGTTTTGAGTTAAACTTATTCAAGTTCCCTTTGACGTCACGAAGAGTACTTTAATGAGTAAAGATTGAATCTTTAAATGAAATTACTTGAATCGAGATACCTATTATGTCACTCGACCTTTTTAATTTATAAAGATTGCATCTTTGAAAGAAAATGTGAGTACTGAGTTTAACTTATTCGAGTTCCTAAAGCAGTCGCGAAGAGTGTTTTAATGACTAAAGATTGAATCTTTGAACGAAAATACCTCAATCAAAGTACCTATTATGTCACTAGACCATTTTAATGTATGAAGATTAAATCTTTGAAAGAAGTTGAGAGTTTTGAGTTAAACTTGTTCGAGTTACCTTTGACATCACAAAGAGTGTTTTAATGAGTAAAGATGAAATCTTTGAATGAAATTGCCTCAATCAAGGAACATATTATGTCACTAGACCTTTTTAATGAATAGAGATTGAATCCTTGAAACAAAATGAGAATTTTGAGTCTAACTTACTCGATTTCCCTATGAAGTCGCGAAGAGTGTTTTAATGACTAAAGAATGAATCTTTGAATCAAAATACCTCAATCAAGGTATAAATTTTGTCACTAGCCCTTTTAATGCGTAAAGATTGAATCTTTCAAAATAGATGAGAGTTTTGAGTTCAACTTATTCGAGTTTCCTTTGACGTCGCGAAGAGAGTTTTAATGAGTAAAGATTGAATGTTGGAATGAAATTACCTCAATCCAGGTACCTATTAAGTCACTTGACCTTTTTAATGTTTAAAGATTGAATCTTTTAAAGAAAATGAGAGTTTTGAGTTTAACTTATTCGAGTTCCCTACGAAGTCGCGTAGCGTGTTTTAATGGACAAAGATTGAATCTTTGGATGAAATTACCTCAATCATGGTATCTATTATGTCACTAGGCCTTTTTAATGTATAAAGATGAAATCTTTGAAATAAAATGAGAGTTTTGAGTTAAACTTATCCGAGTTACCTTTGACATCACGAAGAGTGTGTTTTAAGGAGTAAAGATAGAATCTTTGAATGAAATCTCCTCAATTAAGGTACCTATTATGTCAATAAACCTTTTTAATGTAAAAAGGTTGAAACTTTGGAAAAAAATGAGAGTTTTGAGTTTAACTTATTCGAGTTCCCATTGAAATGTCGAAGAGTGTTTTAATGACCAAAGATTGAATCTTTGAATGAAAATATTTCAATCAAGGTACCCATTATGTCACTAGATGTTTTTAATATATAAAGATTGAATCTTTGAAATAAAATGAGAGTTTTGAGTTAAATTTATTCAAGTTCCCTTTGACGTCCCGAAGGGTGTTTTAATGAGTGAAGATTGAATCCTTGGATGAAAATTCCTCAATTAAGGTACATATTTTGTCACTAGAACATTTTAATGTATAAAGATTAAATCTTTGATAGAAAATGATTGTTTTGAGTTAAACTTATTCGAGTTCCCTTTGACGTCACGAAGTGTGTTTTAATGAGTAAAATTGAATCTTTGAATGAAATTACCTCAATCAAGGTACCTACTATGTCACTAGGCCGTTTTAATACATAAAAGGGAGAATCTTTGAAGGAAAATGATAGTTTTGAGTTTAACCTATTCGAGTTTTCATATGAAGTCGCGTAGAGTATTTTAATGACTAAAGATTGAATCTTTGAATGAAAATACCTCAATCAAAGTACCTACTATGTCACTAGACATTTTTAATGTATAAAGATTAAATCTTTGAAAGAAAATGAGAGTTTTGAGTTAAACTGATTCGAATTCCTTTTAAAGTCACGAAGAGTGTTCTAAGGAGTAAAGATTGAATCTTTGAATTCCCTTTGACGTCACGATGAGTGTTTTAATGAGTAAAATATTGCATCTTTGAATGAAAATACCTCAATAAAGATACCCATTATGCGCTAGAGCTTTTTTAATGTATAAAGATTAAATCTTTGGAAGAAAATTAGTGTTTTCTGTTGAACTTATTCGAGTTCCCTTTGACATCACGAAGAGTGTTTTATTGCGTAAAGATTGAATCTTGGAATGAAATTACCTAATTCAGGGTACCGATTGTGTCACTAGACCTTTTTAATGTATAAAATTGAATATA
>NW_026775633.1:60000-61007 GCF_030987335.1 Cornus florida | reverse complement strand
ATAATGGGCAACATTGACTCGGGGGACCTCCAAATCGAAATCCGTCTCGAGCAAAACACTTCTTAAGCTTCTAGGAAGCTCCCATAAAACTTCCAAACCCAAACTCCAAACTTTATTTTTTAGCATACAATGCCCACGTGCACGCCGGGGTGCTTGAGCGTGCGGGCGAGGAGCCGTAATGGGCAAAATTAACACGGGGGACCTTCAAATCGAAATCCGTCTCGAGCAAAGCACTTCTTAGGCTTCTAGGAAGCTCCCATCAAATTTACAAACCCAAACTCCAAACTTCATTTTTTAGCACACAATGCCCACGTGCACGCGGGGGTGCTTAAGCGTGCGGGCGAGGAGTCATAATGGGCAAAATTAACTCGGGGGACCTCCAAATCGAAATCCGTCTCGAGCAAAGCACTTCTTAGGCTTCTAGGAAGCTCCCATAAAATTTCCAAACCCAAACTCCAAACTTCATTTTTTAGCATACAATGCCCCCGTGCACGCGGGGGTGCTTGAGCGTGCGGGGGAGGAGTCATAATGGGCAAAACTAACTCGGGGGACCTCCAAATCGAAATCCGTCTCGAGCAAAACACTTCTTAGGCTTCTAGGAAGCTCCCATAAAATTTCCGAACCCAAACTCCAAACTTCATTTTTTAGCATACGATGCCCACGTGCACGCCGGGGTGCTTGAGCGTGCGGGCGAGGAGTCATAATGGGCAAAAACTAACTCGTGGGATCTCCAAATCAAAATCCGTCTCGAGCAAAGCATTTCTTAGGCTTCTAGGAAGCTCCCATAAAATTTCCGAACCCAAACTCCAAACTTCATTTTTTAGCATACGATGCCCACGTGCACGCCGGGGTGCACGAGCGTGCGGGCGAGGAGTCGTAATGGGCAAAATTAACTCGGGGGACCTCCAAATCGAAATCCGTCTCGAGCAAAGCATTTCTTAGGCTTCTAGGAAGTTCCCGTAAAATTTTCAAACCCAAACTCCAAACTTCATTTTTTAGCATACGAT
>NW_026775633.1:42500-45000 GCF_030987335.1 Cornus florida | reverse complement strand
TAAAACTTCCAAACCCAAACTCCAAACTTTATTTTTTAGCATACAATGCCCACGTGCACGCAGGGGTGCTTGAGCATGCGGGAGAGGAGCCATAATGGGCAACATTGACTCGGGGGACCTCCAAATCGAAATCCGTCTCGAGCAAAACACTTCTTAAGCTTCTAGGAAGCTCCCATAAAACTTCCAAACCCAAACTCCAAACTTTATTTTTTAGCATACAATGCCCACGTGCACGCCGGGGTGCTTGAGCGTGCGGGCGAGGAGCCGTAATGGGCAAAATTAACACGGGGGACCTTCAAATCGAAATCCGTCTCGAGCAAAGCACTTCTTAGGCTTCTAGGAAGCTCCCATCAAATTTACAAACCCAAACTCCAAACTTCATTTTTTAGCACACAATGCCCACGTGCACGCGGGGGTGCTTAAGCGTGCGGGCGAGGAGTCATAATGGGCAAAATTAACTCGGGGGACCTCCAAATCGAAATCCGTCTCGAGCAAAGCACTTCTTAGGCTTCTAGGAAGCTCCCATAAAATTTCCAAACCCAAACTCCAAACTTCATTTTTTAGCATACAATGCCCCCGTGCACGCGGGGGTGCTTGAGCGTGCGGGGGAGGAGTCATAATGGGCAAAACTAACTCGGGGGACCTCCAAATCGAAATCCGTCTCGAGCAAAACACTTCTTAGGCTTCTAGGAAGCTCCCATAAAATTTCCGAACCCAAACTCCAAACTTCATTTTTTAGCATACGATGCCCACGTGCACGCCGGGGTGCTTGAGCGTGCGGGCGAGGAGTCATAATGGGCAAAAACTAACTCGTGGGATCTCCAAATCAAAATCCGTCTCGAGCAAAGCATTTCTTAGGCTTCTAGGAAGCTCCCATAAAATTTCCGAACCCAAACTCCAAACTTCATTTTTTAGCATACGATGCCCACGTGCACGCCGGGGTGCACGAGCGTGCGGGCGAGGAGTCGTAATGGGCAAAATTAACTCGGGGGACCTCCAAATCGAAATCCGTCTCGAGCAAAGCATTTCTTAGGCTTCTAGGAAGTTCCCGTAAAATTTTCAAACCCAAACTCCAAACTTCATTTTTTAGCATACGATGCCCACGTGCGCGCCGGTGTGCACGTCGGGGTGCTTGAGCGTGCGCGCGAGGAGCCGTAATTGGCAAAATTAACACGGCGGAAATCTAAATCGAAATCCGTCTCGAGCAAAGCACTTCTTAGTCTTCTAGGAAGCTCCCATAAAATTTTCAAACCCAAACTCCAAACTTCATTTTTTAGCATACGATGCCCACGTGCACGCCGGTGTGCACGAGCATGCGGGCGAGGAGTCGTAATGGGCAAAATTAACTCGGGGGACCTCCAAATCGAAATCCGTCTCGAGCAAAGCATTTCTTAGGCTTCTAGGAAGTTCCCGTAAAATTTTCAAACCCAAACTCCAAACTTCATTTTTTAGCATACGATGCCCACGTGCGCGCCGGTGTGCACGTCGGGGTGCTTGAGCGTGCGCGCGAGGAGCCGTAATTGGCAAAATTAACACGGCGGAAATCTAAATCGAAATCCGTCTCGAGCAAAGCATTTCTTAGGCTTCTAGGAAGCTCCCATAAGATTTCTGAACCCAAACTCCAAACTTCATTTTTTAGCATACGATGCCCACGTGCACGCCGGTGTGCACGAGCATGCGGGCGAGGAGTCATAAAGGGCAAACTTAACTCGGGGGACCTCCAAATCGAAATCCGTCTCGAGCAAAGCATTTCTTAGGCTTCTAGGAAGCTCCCATAAAATTTTCAAACCCAAACTCCAAACTTCAATTTTAGCATACCATGCCCACGTGCACGTCGGGGTGCACGAGCGTGCGGGCGAGGAGTCATAATGGGTAAAATTAACCCGGGGGACCTCCAAATCGAAATCCGTCTCGAGCAAAGCACTTCTTAGTCTTCTAGGAAGCTCCCATAAAATTTTCAAACCCAAACTCCAAACTTCATTTTTTAGCATACGATGCCCACGTGCACGTCGGGGTGCACGAGCGTGCGGGCGAGGAGTCATAATGGGCAAAATTAACTCGGGGGACCTCCAAATCGAAATCCGTCTCGAGCAAAGCATTTCTTAGTCTTCTAGGAAGCTCCCATAAAATTTTCAAACCCAAACTCCAAACTTCATTTTTTAGCATACGATGCCCACGTGCACGTCGGGGTGCACGAGCGTGCGGACGAGGAGTCATAATGGGCAAAATTAACTCGGGGGACCTCCAAATCGAAATTCGTCTCGAGCAAAGCATTTCTTAGGCTTCTAGGAAGCTCGCATAAAATTTTCAAACCCAAACTCCAAACTTCATTTTTTAGCATACGATGACCACGTGCACGCCGGGGTGCTTGAGCGTGCGGGCGAGGAGTCATAATGGGCCAAAACTAACTCGTGGGACCTCCAAATCAAAATCCGTCTCGAGCAAAGCATTTCTTAGGCTTCTAGGAAGCTCCCATAAAATTTCCGAACCCAAACTCCAC
>NW_026775633.1:27500-30000 GCF_030987335.1 Cornus florida | reverse complement strand
ATACCGAAGAATGAACAAGAAGACCGAGGCATCCAAAAAATTTTTTTTTTTTTTTCTCCGATATACCAAAGCAAGAACAAGAAGACCGAGGCATCAAAATTTTTTTTTTTTTTTTTTTTTTTTTTTCGATAAATCCAACCGAGAACAAGAAGACCGAGGCATCCAAAATTTTTTTTTTTTTTTTTTCTTTCCCATATACCAGAGAAAGAACATGAAGACCGAGGCAACCAACAAAAAATAATTTTTTTTTTCTCTTTCCCGGAATTTTTTTTTTTTTTTTTTCGAAATAGCCGAGAAAGAATATGAAGACCGAGGCATCCAACAAAAAAATTTTTTTTTTTTTTTTTCCTAATCTACCCAAGCAAAACAAATAGAAGACCGAGGCATCCAAAAAATTTTTTTTTTTTTTTTTTTTTTTTCGAAAAATTTTTTTTCACAAAAACTTTTTTTTTTTTTTTTTCCCCAAAAAATTTTTTTTTTCGTTCCAAGCTAACCAAGACATCTACTATTCACTAGTAGAGCAATCGAGACTGCAAAGCAAGCAATGGCCTTACTTGCAGCTCTTGGTGCTGAGAACTCCCCCCCCCCTATAGTAGTCTTAAGTAAAACCACAGCTCTGACAGGAGTAGATATTGCATGCGAGCGAGGAGTCGTAATGGGCAAAATTGACTCGGGGGACCTCCAAATCGAATTCCGTTTCGAGCAAAACACTTCTTAGGCTTCAAGGAAGCTCCCATAAAATTTCCAAACCCAAACTCCAAACTTCATTTTTTAGCCTACAATGCCCACGTGCACGCCGGTGTGCACGCAGGGGTGCTTGAGCATGCGGGAGAGGAGCCATAATGGGCAACATTGACTCGGGGGACCTCCAAATCGAAATCCGTCTCGAGCAAAACACTTCTTAAGCTTCTAGGAAGCTCCCATAAAACTTCCAAACCCAAACTCCAAACTTTATTTTTTAGCATACAATGCCCACGTGCACGCCGGGGTGCTTGAGCGTGCGGGCGAGGAGCCATAATGGGCAACATTGACTCGGGGGACCTCCAAATCGAAATCCGTCTCGAGCAAAACACTTCTTAAGCTTCTAGGAAGCTCCCATAAAACTTCCAAACCCAAACTCCAAACTTTATTTTTTAGCATACAATGCCCACGTGCACGCAGGGGTGCTTGAGCATGCGGGAGAGGAGCCATAATGGGCAACATTGACTCGGGGGACCTCCAAATCGAAATCCGTCTCGAGCAAAACACTTCTTAAGCTTCTAGGAAGCTCCCATAAAACTTCCAAACCCAAACTCCAAACTTTATTTTTTAGCATACAATGCCCACGTGCACGCCGGGGTGCTTGAGCGTGCGGGCGAGGAGCCGTAATGGGCAAAATTAACACGGGGGACCTTCAAATCGAAATCCGTCTCGAGCAAAGCACTTCTTAGGCTTCTAGGAAGCTCCCATCAAATTTACAAACCCAAACTCCAAACTTCATTTTTTAGCACACAATGCCCACGTGCACGCGGGGGTGCTTAAGCGTGCGGGCGAGGAGTCATAATGGGCAAAATTAACTCGGGGGACCTCCAAATCGAAATCCGTCTCGAGCAAAGCACTTCTTAGGCTTCTAGGAAGCTCCCATAAAATTTCCAAACCCAAACTCCAAACTTCATTTTTTAGCATACAATGCCCCCGTGCACGCGGGGGTGCTTGAGCGTGCGGGGGAGGAGTCATAATGGGCAAAACTAACTCGGGGGACCTCCAAATCGAAATCCGTCTCGAGCAAAACACTTCTTAGGCTTCTAGGAAGCTCCCATAAAATTTCCGAACCCAAACTCCAAACTTCATTTTTTAGCATACGATGCCCACGTGCACGCCGGGGTGCTTGAGCGTGCGGGCGAGGAGTCATAATGGGCAAAAACTAACTCGTGGGATCTCCAAATCAAAATCCGTCTCGAGCAAAGCATTTCTTAGGCTTCTAGGAAGCTCCCATAAAATTTCCGAACCCAAACTCCAAACTTCATTTTTTAGCATACGATGCCCACGTGCACGCCGGGGTGCACGAGCGTGCGGGCGAGGAGTCGTAATGGGCAAAATTAACTCGGGGGACCTCCAAATCGAAATCCGTCTCGAGCAAAGCATTTCTTAGGCTTCTAGGAAGTTCCCGTAAAATTTTCAAACCCAAACTCCAAACTTCATTTTTTAGCATACGATGCCCACGTGCGCGCCGGTGTGCACGTCGGGGTGCTTGAGCGTGCGCGCGAGGAGCCGTAATTGGCAAAATTAACACGGCGGAAATCTAAATCGAAATCCGTCTCGAGCAAAGCACTTCTTAGTCTTCTAGGAAGCTCCCATAAAATTTTCAAACCCAAACTCCAAACTTCATTTTTTAGCATACGATGCCCACGTGCACGCCGGTGTGCACGAGCATGCGGGCGAGGAGTCGTAATGGGCAAAATTAACTCGGGGGACCTCCAAATCGAAATCCGTCTCGAGCAAAGCATTTCTTAGGCTTCTA
>NW_026775633.1:0-2500 GCF_030987335.1 Cornus florida | reverse complement strand
GAATATGAAGACCGAGGCATCCAACAAAAAAATTTTTTTTTTTTTTTTTCCTAATCTACCCAAGCAAAACAAATAGAAGACCGAGGCATCCAAAAAATTTTTTTTTTTTTTTTTTTTTTTTCGAAAAATTTTTTTTCACAAAAACTTTTTTTTTTTTTTTTTCCCCAAAAAATTTTTTTTTTCGTTCCAAGCTAACCAAGACATCTACTATTCACTAGTAGAGCAATCGAGACTGCAAAGCAAGCAATGGCCTTACTTGCAGCTCTTGGTGCTGAGAACTCCCCCCCCCCTATAGTAGTCTTAAGTAAAACCACAGCTCTGACAGGAGTAGATATTGCATGCGAGCGAGGAGTCGTAATGGGCAAAATTGACTCGGGGGACCTCCAAATCGAATTCCGTTTCGAGCAAAACACTTCTTAGGCTTCAAGGAAGCTCCCATAAAATTTCCAAACCCAAACTCCAAACTTCATTTTTTAGCCTACAATGCCCACGTGCACGCCGGTGTGCACGCAGGGGTGCTTGAGCATGCGGGAGAGGAGCCATAATGGGCAACATTGACTCGGGGGACCTCCAAATCGAAATCCGTCTCGAGCAAAACACTTCTTAAGCTTCTAGGAAGCTCCCATAAAACTTCCAAACCCAAACTCCAAACTTTATTTTTTAGCATACAATGCCCACGTGCACGCCGGGGTGCTTGAGCGTGCGGGCGAGGAGCCATAATGGGCAACATTGACTCGGGGGACCTCCAAATCGAAATCCGTCTCGAGCAAAACACTTCTTAAGCTTCTAGGAAGCTCCCATAAAACTTCCAAACCCAAACTCCAAACTTTATTTTTTAGCATACAATGCCCACGTGCACGCAGGGGTGCTTGAGCATGCGGGAGAGGAGCCATAATGGGCAACATTGACTCGGGGGACCTCCAAATCGAAATCCGTCTCGAGCAAAACACTTCTTAAGCTTCTAGGAAGCTCCCATAAAACTTCCAAACCCAAACTCCAAACTTTATTTTTTAGCATACAATGCCCACGTGCACGCCGGGGTGCTTGAGCGTGCGGGCGAGGAGCCGTAATGGGCAAAATTAACACGGGGGACCTTCAAATCGAAATCCGTCTCGAGCAAAGCACTTCTTAGGCTTCTAGGAAGCTCCCATCAAATTTACAAACCCAAACTCCAAACTTCATTTTTTAGCACACAATGCCCACGTGCACGCGGGGGTGCTTAAGCGTGCGGGCGAGGAGTCATAATGGGCAAAATTAACTCGGGGGACCTCCAAATCGAAATCCGTCTCGAGCAAAGCACTTCTTAGGCTTCTAGGAAGCTCCCATAAAATTTCCAAACCCAAACTCCAAACTTCATTTTTTAGCATACAATGCCCCCGTGCACGCGGGGGTGCTTGAGCGTGCGGGGGAGGAGTCATAATGGGCAAAACTAACTCGGGGGACCTCCAAATCGAAATCCGTCTCGAGCAAAACACTTCTTAGGCTTCTAGGAAGCTCCCATAAAATTTCCGAACCCAAACTCCAAACTTCATTTTTTAGCATACGATGCCCACGTGCACGCCGGGGTGCTTGAGCGTGCGGGCGAGGAGTCATAATGGGCAAAAACTAACTCGTGGGATCTCCAAATCAAAATCCGTCTCGAGCAAAGCATTTCTTAGGCTTCTAGGAAGCTCCCATAAAATTTCCGAACCCAAACTCCAAACTTCATTTTTTAGCATACGATGCCCACGTGCACGCCGGGGTGCACGAGCGTGCGGGCGAGGAGTCGTAATGGGCAAAATTAACTCGGGGGACCTCCAAATCGAAATCCGTCTCGAGCAAAGCATTTCTTAGGCTTCTAGGAAGTTCCCGTAAAATTTTCAAACCCAAACTCCAAACTTCATTTTTTAGCATACGATGCCCACGTGCGCGCCGGTGTGCACGTCGGGGTGCTTGAGCGTGCGCGCGAGGAGCCGTAATTGGCAAAATTAACACGGCGGAAATCTAAATCGAAATCCGTCTCGAGCAAAGCACTTCTTAGTCTTCTAGGAAGCTCCCATAAAATTTTCAAACCCAAACTCCAAACTTCATTTTTTAGCATACGATGCCCACGTGCACGCCGGTGTGCACGAGCATGCGGGCGAGGAGTCGTAATGGGCAAAATTAACTCGGGGGACCTCCAAATCGAAATCCGTCTCGAGCAAAGCATTTCTTAGGCTTCTAGGAAGTTCCCGTAAAATTTTCAAACCCAAACTCCAAACTTCATTTTTTAGCATACGATGCCCACTGTGCGCGCCGGTGTGCACGTCGGGGTGCTTGAGCGTGCGCGCGAGGAGCCGTAATTGGCAAAATTAACACGGCGGAAATCTAAATCGAAATCCGTCTCGAGCAAAGCATTTCTTAGGCTTCTAGGAAGCTCCCATAAGATTTCTGAACCCAAACTCCAAACTTCATTTTTTAGCATACGATGCCCACGTGCACGCCGGTGTGCACGAGCATGCGGGCGAGGAGTCATAAAGGG
>NW_026775632.1:57500-60000 GCF_030987335.1 Cornus florida | reverse complement strand
TTATGCGAGCTTCCTAGAAGCCTAAGAAATGCTTTGCTCGAGACGAATTTCGATTTGGAGGTCCCCCGAGTTAATTTTGCCCATTATGACTCCTCGTCCGCACGCTCGTGCACCCCGACGTGCACGTGGGCATCGTATGCTAAAAAATGAAGTTTGGAGTTTGGGTTTGAAAATTTTATGGGAGCTTCCTAGAAGACTAAGAAATGCTTTGCTCGAGACGGATTTCGATTTGGAGGTCCCCCGAGTTAATTTTGCCCATTATGACTCCTCGCCCGCACGCTCGTGCACCCCGGCGTGCACGTGGGCATCGTTGGCTAAAAAATGAAGTTTGGAGTTTGGGTTTGAAAATTTTATGGGAGCTTCCTAGAAGCCTAAGAAGTGCTTTGCTCGAGACGGATTTCGATTTGGAGGTCCCCCGAGTTAATTTTGCCCATTATGACTCCTCGCCCGCACGCTTAAGCACCCCCGCGTGCACGTGGGCATTGTGTGCTAAAAAATGAAGTTTGGAGTTTGGGTTTGAAAATTTTATGGGAGCTTCCTAGAAGCCTAAGAAATGCTTTGCTCGAGACGGATTTCGATTTGGAGGTCCCCCGAGTTAAGTTTGCCCTTTATGACTCCTCGCCCGCATGCTCGTGCACACCGGCGTGCACGTGGGCATCGTATGCTAAAAAATGAAGTTTGGAGTTTGGGTTTGAAAATTTTACGGGAACTTCCTAGAAGCCTAAGAAATGCTTTGCTCGAGACGGATTTCGATTTGGAGGTCCGCCGTGTTAATTTTGCCAATTACGGCTCCTCGCCCGCACGCTCGTGCACCCCGACGTGCACACCGGCGCGCACGTGGGCATCGTATGCTAAAAAATGAAGTTTGGAGTTTGGGTTTGAAAATTTTACGGGAACTTCCTAGAAGCCTAAGAAATGCTTTGCTCGAGACGGATTTCGATTTGGAGGTCCCCCGAGTTAATTTTGCCCATTACGACTCCTCGCCCGCACGCTCGTGCACCCCGGCGTGCACGTGGGCATAGTATGCTAAAAAATGAAGTTTGGAGTTTGGGTTCGGAAATTTTATGGGAGCTTCCTAGAAGCCTAAGAACTGCTTTGCTCGAGACGGATTTTGATTTGGAGATCCCCCGAGTTAGTTTTGCCCATTATGACTCCTCCCCCGCACGCTCAAGCACCCCCGCGTGCACGGGGGCATCGTATGCTAAAAAATGAAGTTTGGAGTTTGGGTTTGGAAATTTTATGGGAGCTTCCTAGAAGCCTAAGAAGTGCTTTGCTCGAGACGGATTTCGATTTGGAGGTCCCCCGAGTTAATTTTGCCCATTATGACTCCTCGCCCGCACGCTTAAGCACCCCCGCGTGCACGTGGGCATTGTGTGCTAAAAAATGAAGTTTGGAGTTTGGGTTTGAAAATTTTACGGGAACTTCCTAGAAGCCTAAGAAATGCTTTGCTCGAGACGGATTTCGATTTGGAGGTCCCCCGAGTTAATTTTGCCCATTACGACTCCTCGCCCGCACGCTCGTGCACCCCGGCGTGCACGTGGGCATCGTATGCTAAAAAATGAAGTTTGGAGTTTGGGTTTGAAAATTTTATGGGAGCTTCCTAGAAGCTT
Organism: Cornus florida; assembly: GCF_030987335.1. Classification (NCBI taxonomy): domain Eukaryota; kingdom Viridiplantae; phylum Streptophyta; class Magnoliopsida; order Cornales; family Cornaceae; genus Cornus; species Cornus florida. The sequence continues at coordinate 58,390 of NW_026775632.1, read as the reverse complement.
AAGAAGTGTTTTGCTCGAGACGGATTTCGATTTGGAGGTCCCCCGAGTCAATGTTGCCCATTATGGCTCCTCTCCCGCATGCTCAAGCACCCCTGCGTGCACGTGGGCATTGTATGCTAAAAAATAAAGTTTGGAGTTTGGGTTTGGAAGTTTTATGGGAGCTTCCTTGAAGCTTAAGAAGTGTTTTGCTCGAGACGGATTTCGATTTGGAGGTCCCCCGAGTCAATGTTGCCCATTATGGCTCCTCGCCCGCACGCTCAAGCACCCCGGCGTGCACGTGGGCATTGTATGCTAAAAAATAAAGTTTGGAGTTTGGGTTTGGAAGTTTTATGGGAGCTTCCTAGAAGCTTAAGAAGTGTTTTGCTCGAGACGGATTTCGATTTGGAGGTCCCCCGAGTCAATGTTGCCCATTATGGCTCCTCTCCCGCATGCTCAAGCACCCCTGCGTGCACACCGGCGTGCACGTGGGCATTGTAGGCTAAAAAATGAAGTTTGGAGTTTGGGTTTGGAAATTTTATGGGAGCTTCCTTGAAGCCTAAGAAGTGTTTTGCTCGAAACGGAATTCGATTTGGAGGTCCCCCGAGTCAATTTTGCCCATTACGACTCCTCGCTCGCATGCAATATCTACTCCTGTCAGAGCTGTGGTTTTACTTAAGACTACTATAGGGGGGGGGGAGTTCTCAGCACCAAGAGCTGCAAGTAAGGCCATTGCTTGCTTTGCAGTCTCGATTGCTCTACTAGTGAATAGTAGATGTCTTGGTTAGCTTGGAACGAAAAAAAAAATTTTTTGGGGAAAAAAAAAAAAAAAAGTTTTTGTGAAAAAAAATTTTTCGAAAAAAAAAAAAAAAAAAAAAATTTTTTTGGATGCCTCGGTCTTCTATTTGTTTTGC
>NW_026775632.1:15000-17500 GCF_030987335.1 Cornus florida | reverse complement strand
TTTGCCCATTATGACTCCTCGCCCGCACGCTCGTGCACCCCGGCGTGCACGTGGGCATCGTTGGCTAAAAAATGAAGTTTGGAGTTTGGGTTTGAAAATTTTATGGGAGCTTCCTAGAAGCCTAAGAAGTGCTTTGCTCGAGACGGATTTCGATTTGGAGGTCCCCCGAGTTAATTTTGCCCATTATGACTCCTCGCCCGCACGCTTAAGCACCCCCGCGTGCACGTGGGCATTGTGTGCTAAAAAATGAAGTTTGGAGTTTGGGTTTGAAAATTTTATGGGAGCTTCCTAGAAGCCTAAGAAATGCTTTGCTCGAGACGGATTTCGATTTGGAGGTCCCCCGAGTTAAGTTTGCCCTTTATGACTCCTCGCCCGCATGCTCGTGCACACCGGCGTGCACGTGGGCATCGTATGCTAAAAAATGAAGTTTGGAGTTTGGGTTTGAAAATTTTACGGGAACTTCCTAGAAGCCTAAGAAATGCTTTGCTCGAGACGGATTTCGATTTGGAGGTCCGCCGTGTTAATTTTGCCAATTACGGCTCCTCGCCCGCACGCTCGTGCACCCCGACGTGCACACCGGCGCGCACGTGGGCATCGTATGCTAAAAAATGAAGTTTGGAGTTTGGGTTTGAAAATTTTACGGGAACTTCCTAGAAGCCTAAGAAATGCTTTGCTCGAGACGGATTTCGATTTGGAGGTCCCCCGAGTTAATTTTGCCCATTACGACTCCTCGCCCGCACGCTCGTGCACCCCGGCGTGCACGTGGGCATAGTATGCTAAAAAATGAAGTTTGGAGTTTGGGTTCGGAAATTTTATGGGAGCTTCCTAGAAGCCTAAGAACTGCTTTGCTCGAGACGGATTTTGATTTGGAGATCCCCCGAGTTAGTTTTGCCCATTATGACTCCTCCCCCGCACGCTCAAGCACCCCCGCGTGCACGGGGGCATCGTATGCTAAAAAATGAAGTTTGGAGTTTGGGTTTGGAAATTTTATGGGAGCTTCCTAGAAGCCTAAGAAGTGCTTTGCTCGAGACGGATTTCGATTTGGAGGTCCCCCGAGTTAATTTTGCCCATTATGACTCCTCGCCCGCACGCTTAAGCACCCCCGCGTGCACGTGGGCATTGTGTGCTAAAAAATGAAGTTTGGAGTTTGGGTTTGAAAATTTTACGGGAACTTCCTAGAAGCCTAAGAAATGCTTTGCTCGAGACGGATTTCGATTTGGAGGTCCCCCGAGTTAATTTTGCCCATTACGACTCCTCGCCCGCACGCTCGTGCACCCCGGCGTGCACGTGGGCATCGTATGCTAAAAAATGAAGTTTGGAGTTTGGGTTTGAAAATTTTATGGGAGCTTCCTAGAAGCTTAAGAAGTGTTTTGCTCGAGACGGATTTCGATTTGGAGGTCCCCCGAGTCAATGTTGCCCATTATGGCTCCTCTCCCGCATGCTCAAGCACCCCTGCGTGCACGTGGGCATTGTATGCTAAAAAATAAAGTTTGGAGTTTGGGTTTGGAAGTTTTATGGGAGCTTCCTTGAAGCTTAAGAAGTGTTTTGCTCGAGACGGATTTCGATTTGGAGGTCCCCCGAGTCAATGTTGCCCATTATGGCTCCTCGCCCGCACGCTCAAGCACCCCGGCGTGCACGTGGGCATTGTATGCTAAAAAATAAAGTTTGGAGTTTGGGTTTGGAAGTTTTATGGGAGCTTCCTAGAAGCTTAAGAAGTGTTTTGCTCGAGACGGATTTCGATTTGGAGGTCCCCCGAGTCAATGTTGCCCATTATGGCTCCTCTCCCGCATGCTCAAGCACCCCTGCGTGCACACCGGCGTGCACGTGGGCATTGTAGGCTAAAAAATGAAGTTTGGAGTTTGGGTTTGGAAATTTTATGGGAGCTTCCTTGAAGCCTAAGAAGTGTTTTGCTCGAAACGGAATTCGATTTGGAGGTCCCCCGAGTCAATTTTGCCCATTACGACTCCTCGCTCGCATGCAATATCTACTCCTGTCAGAGCTGTGGTTTTACTTAAGACTACTATAGGGGGGGGGGAGTTCTCAGCACCAAGAGCTGCAAGTAAGGCCATTGCTTGCTTTGCAGTCTCGATTGCTCTACTAGTGAATAGTAGATGTCTTGGTTAGCTTGGAACGAAAAAAAAAAATTTTTGGGGAAAAAAAAAAAAAAAAGTTTTTGTGAAAAAAAATTTTTCGAAAAAAAAAAAAAAAAAAAAAATTTTTTTGGATGCCTCGGTCTTCTATTTGTTTTGCTTGGGTAGATTAGGAAAAAAAAAAAAAAAAAATTTTTTGTTGGATGCCTCGGTCTTCATATTCTTTCTCGGCTATTTCGAAAAAAAAAAAAAAAAATTCCGGGAAAGAGAAAAAAAAAATTATTTTTTGTTGGTTGCCTCGGTCTTCATGTTCTTTCTCTGGTATATGGGAAAGAAAAAAAAAAAAAAAAAATTTTGGATGCCTCGGTCTTCTTGTTCTCGGTTGGATTTATCGAAAAAAAAAAAAAAAA
>NW_026775631.1:60000-61589 GCF_030987335.1 Cornus florida | reverse complement strand
GACGAGCCCCCATGCCCGCAATGTGTTCCGCACCCGAGAGAACAAGTGCACGCCCATGAGCCATGCTCCGCGACAACCACGTCACATGGATCACAGGTGACACTATGAGGGTCACCCCATGCCATTTGATGGCACAAAGCGAGAATCGAGTAGTGAGAGTATCGATTTCCGTCAGTAGGTACGCAACACGGGAACCTATAGTGCCGACCAAGGGAAATAACATGCCCTTGTAGCGCAACTGAAGAGGAATGCTCCGGCTGACTTCACCGCACAAGCAGGGAAAAAACCAGCACAAGCAAACCAAACACCACCCACACGCCAGGAACTAAAGCTGCCAAGGACAACACCCAATGATTCGCAGGTCCATGACATGCGGTCACTCAAGTGAAAGGCCTAGACAGCAAGGCTTGGCGCGGTATAAATAAAACAAAATATCGAGTGAAAGCCCACCAAGCAAGAACAAGAAGACCGAGGCATCCAAAAATTTTTTTTTTTTTTTTTCTCCGATATACCGAAGCATGAAGAAGAAGACCGAGGCATCCAAAATTTTTTTTTTTTTTTTTTTTCTCCGATATACCGAAGCATGAATAAGAAGACCGAGGCATCCAAAATTTTTTTTTTTTTCTTTTTTGATATACCGAAGAATGAACAAGAAGACCGAGGCATCCAAAATATATATATTTTTTTTCTCCGATATACCAAAGCAAGAACAAGAAGACCAAGGCTTCCAAAATTTTTTTTTTTTTTTTTTTTTTTTTTTTTTATATATATATATACCGAAGAATGAACAAGAAGACCGAGGCAACCAAAATTTTTTTTTATTTTCCTCCGATATACCAAAGCAAGAACAAGAAGACCGAGGCTTCAAAAAAATTTTTTTTTTTGATATACCGAAGAATGAACAAGAAGACCGAGGCATCCAAAATTTTTTTTTTTTTTTTTCTCCGATATACCAAAGCAAGAACAAGAAGACCGAAGTCTCAAATTTTTTTTTTTTTTTTTTTTTTTTTTTTTTTTTTGATATACCGAAGAATGAACAAGAAGACCGAGGCATCCAAAAAATTTTTTTTTTTTTTCTCCGATATACCAAAGCAAGAACAAGAAGACCGAGGCATCAAAATTTTTTTTTTTTTTTTTTTTTTTTTTTTTTTTTTTTTCGATAAATCCAACCGAGAACAAGAAGACCGAGGCATCCAAAATTTTTTTTTTTTTTTTTTCTTTCCCATATACCAGAGAAAGAACATGAAGACCGAGGCAACCAACAAAAAATAATTTTTTTTTTCTCTTTCCCGGAATTTTTTTTTTTTTTTTTCGAAATAGCCGAGAAAGAATATGAAGACCGAGGCATCAACAAAAAAATTTTTTTTTTTTTTTTTCCTAATCTACCCAAGCAAAACAAATAGAAGACCGAGGCATCCAAAAAATTTTTTTTTTTTTTTTTTTTTTCGAAAATTTTTTTTCACAAAAACTTTTTTTTTTTTTTTTCCCCAAAAAATTTTTTTTTTCGTTCCAAGCTAACCAAGACATCTACTATTCACTAGTAGAGCAATCGAGACTGCAAAGCAAGCAATGGCCTTACTTGCAGCTCT
>NW_026775631.1:47500-50000 GCF_030987335.1 Cornus florida | reverse complement strand
AGAATGAACAAGAAGACCGAGGCATCCAAAAAATTTTTTTTTTTTTTTCTCCGATATACCAAAGCAAGAACAAGAAGACCGAGGCATCAAAATTTTTTTTTTTTTTTTTTTTTTTTTTTTTTTTTTTTTTCGATAAATCCAACCGAGAACAAGAAGACCGAGGCATCCAAAATTTTTTTTTTTTTTTTTTCTTTCCCATATACCAGAGAAAGAACATGAAGACCGAGGCAACCAACAAAAAATAATTTTTTTTTTCTCTTTCCCGGAATTTTTTTTTTTTTTTTTCGAAATAGCCGAGAAAGAATATGAAGACCGAGGCATCCAACAAAAAAATTTTTTTTTTTTTTTTTCCTAATCTACCCAAGCAAAACAAATAGAAGACCGAGGCATCCAAAAAAATTTTTTTTTTTTTTTTTTTTTTCGAAAAATTTTTTTTCACAAAAACTTTTTTTTTTTTTTTTCCCCAAAAAATTTTTTTTTTCGTTCCAAGCTAACCAAGACATCTACTATTCACTAGTAGAGCAATCGAGACTGCAAAGCAAGCAATGGCCTTACTTGCAGCTCTTGGTGCTGAGAACTCCCCCCCCCCCTATAGTAGTCTTAAGTAAAACCACAGCTCTGACAGGAGTAGATATTGCATGCGAGCGAGGAGTCGTAATGGGCAAAATTGACTCGGGGGACCTCCAAATCGAATTCCGTTTCGAGCAAAACACTTCTTAGGCTTCAAGGAAGCTCCCATAAAATTTCCAAACCCAAACTCCAAACTTCATTTTTTAGCCTACAATGCCCACGTGCACGCCGGTGTGCACGCAGGGGTGCTTGAGCATGCGGGAGAGGAGCCATAATGGGCAACATTGACTCGGGGGACCTCCAAATCGAAATCCGTCTCGAGCAAAACACTTCTTAAGCTTCTAGGAAGCTCCCATAAAACTTCCAAACCCAAACTCCAAACTTTATTTTTTAGCATACAATGCCCACGTGCACGCCGGGGTGCTTGAGCGTGCGGGCGAGGAGCCATAATGGGCAACATTGACTCGGGGGACCTCCAAATCGAAATCCGTCTCGAGCAAAACACTTCTTAAGCTTCAAGGAAGCTCCCATAAAACTTCCAAACCCAAACTCCAAACTTTATTTTTTAGCATACAATGCCCACGTGCACGCAGGGGTGCTTGAGCATGCGGGAGAGGAGCCATAATGGGCAACATTGACTCGGGGGACCTCCAAATCGAAATCCGTCTCGAGCAAAACACTTCTTAAGCTTCTAGGAAGCTCCCATAAAATTTTCAAACCCAAACTCCAAACTTCATTTTTTAGCATACGATGCCCACGTGCACGCCGGGGTGCACGAGCGTGCGGGCGAGGAGTCGTAATGGGCAAAATTAACTCGGGGGACCTCCAAATCGAAATCCGTCTCGAGCAAAGCATTTCTTAGGCTTCTAGGAAGTTCCCGTAAAATTTTCAAACCCAAACTCCAAACTTCATTTTTTAGCACACAATGCCCACGTGCACGCGGGGGTGCTTAAGCGTGCGGGCGAGGAGTCATAATGGGCAAAATTAACTCGGGGGACCTCCAAATCGAAATCCGTCTCGAGCAAAGCACTTCTTAGGCTTCTAGGAAGCTCCCATAAAATTTCCAAACCCAAACTCCAAACTTCATTTTTTAGCATACGATGCCCCCGTGCACGCGGGGGTGCTTGAGCGTGCGGGGGAGGAGTCATAATGGGCAAAACTAACTCGGGGGATCTCCAAATCAAAATCCGTCTCGAGCAAAGCAGTTCTTAGGCTTCTAGGAAGCTCCCATAAAATTTCCGAACCCAAACTCCAAACTTCATTTTTTAGCATACTATGCCCACGTGCACGCCGGGGTGCACGAGCGTGCGGGCGAGGAGTCGTAATGGGCAAAATTAACTCGGGGGACCTCCAAATCGAAATCCGTCTCGAGCAAAGCATTTCTTAGGCTTCTAGGAAGTTCCCGTAAAATTTTCAAACCCAAACTCCAAACTTCATTTTTTAGCATACGATGCCCACGTGCGCGCCGGTGTGCACGTCGGGGTGCACGAGCGTGCGGGCGAGGAGCCGTAATTGGCAAAATTAACACGGCGGACCTCCAAATCGAAATCCGTCTCGAGCAAAGCATTTCTTAGGCTTCTAGGAAGTTCCCGTAAAATTTTCAAACCCAAACTCCAAACTTCATTTTTTAGCATACGATGCCCACGTGCACGCCGGTGTGCACGAGCATGCGGGCGAGGAGTCATAAAGGGCAAACTTAACTCGGGGGACCTCCAAATCGAAATCCGTCTCGAGCAAAGCATTTCTTAGGCTTCTAGGAAGCTCCCATAAAATTTTCAAACCCAAACTCCAAACTTCATTTTTTAGCACACAATGCCCACGTGCACGCGGGGGTGCTTAAGCGTGCGGGCGAGGAGTCATAATGGGCAAAATTAACTCGGGGGACCTCCAAATCGAAATCCGTCTCGAGCAAAGCACTTCTTAGGCTTCT
>NW_026775630.1:52500-55000 GCF_030987335.1 Cornus florida | reverse complement strand
ACTATTCACTAGTAGAGCAATCGAGACTGCAAAGCAAGCAATGGCCTTACTTGCAGCTCTTGGTGCTGAGAACTCCCCCCCCCCTATAGTAGTCTTAAGTAAAACCACAGCTCTGACAGGAGTAGATATTGCATGCGAGCGAGGAGTCGTAATGGGCAAAATTGACTCGGGGGACCTCCAAATCGAATTCCGTTTCGAGCAAAACACTTCTTAGGCTTCAAGGAAGCTCCCATAAAATTTCCAAACCCAAACTCCAAACTTCATTTTTTAGCCTACAATGCCCACGTGCACGCCGGTGTGCACGCAGGGGTGCTTGAGCATGCGGGAGAGGAGCCATAATGGGCAACATTGACTCGGGGGACCTCCAAATCGAAATCCGTCTCGAGCAAAACACTTCTTAAGCTTCTAGGAAGCTCCCATAAAACTTCCAAACCCAAACTCCAAACTTTATTTTTTAGCATACAATGCCCACGTGCACGCCGGGGTGCTTGAGCGTGCGGGCGAGGAGCCATAATGGGCAACATTGACTCGGGGGACCTCCAAATCGAAATCCGTCTCGAGCAAAACACTTCTTAAGCTTCTAGGAAGCTCCCATAAAACTTCCAAACCCAAACTCCAAACTTTATTTTTTAGCATACAATGCCCACGTGCACGCAGGGGTGCTTGAGCATGCGGGAGAGGAGCCATAATGGGCAACATTGACTCGGGGGACCTCCAAATCGAAATCCGTCTCGAGCAAAACACTTCTTAAGCTTCTAGGAAGCTCCCATAAAACTTCCAAACCCAAACTCCAAACTTTATTTTTTAGCATACAATGCCCACGTGCACGCCGGGGTGCTTGAGCGTGCGGGCGAGGAGCCGTAATGGGCAAAATTAACACGGGGGACCTTCAAATCGAAATCCGTCTCGAGCAAAGCACTTCTTAGGCTTCTAGGAAGCTCCCATCAAATTTACAAACCCAAACTCCAAACTTCATTTTTTAGCACACAATGCCCACGTGCACGCGGGGGTGCTTAAGCGTGCGGGCGAGGAGTCATAATGGGCAAAATTAACTCGGGGGACCTCCAAATCGAAATCCGTCTCGAGCAAAGCACTTCTTAGGCTTCTAGGAAGCTCCCATAAAATTTCCAAACCCAAACTCCAAACTTCATTTTTTAGCATACAATGCCCCCGTGCACGCGGGGGTGCTTGAGCGTGCGGGGGAGGAGTCATAATGGGCAAAACTAACTCGGGGGACCTCCAAATCGAAATCCGTCTCGAGCAAAACACTTCTTAGGCTTCTAGGAAGCTCCCATAAAATTTCCGAACCCAAACTCCAAACTTCATTTTTTAGCATACGATGCCCACGTGCACGCCGGGGTGCTTGAGCGTGCGGGCGAGGAGTCATAATGGGCAAAAACTAACTCGTGGGATCTCCAAATCAAAATCCGTCTCGAGCAAAGCATTTCTTAGGCTTCTAGGAAGCTCCCATAAAATTTCCGAACCCAAACTCCAAACTTCATTTTTTAGCATACGATGCCCACGTGCACGCCGGGGTGCACGAGCGTGCGGGCGAGGAGTCGTAATGGGCAAAATTAACTCGGGGGACCTCCAAATCGAAATCCGTCTCGAGCAAAGCATTTCTTAGGCTTCTAGGAAGTTCCCGTAAAATTTTCAAACCCAAACTCCAAACTTCATTTTTTAGCATACGATGCCCACGTGCGCGCCGGTGTGCACGTCGGGGTGCTTGAGCGTGCGCGCGAGGAGCCGTAATTGGCAAAATTAACACGGCGGAAATCTAAATCGAAATCCGTCTCGAGCAAAGCACTTCTTAGTCTTCTAGGAAGCTCCCATAAAATTTTCAAACCCAAACTCCAAACTTCATTTTTTAGCATACGATGCCCACGTGCACGCCGGTGTGCACGAGCATGCGGGCGAGGAGTCGTAATGGGCAAAATTAACTCGGGGGACCTCCAAATCGAAATCCGTCTCGAGCAAAGCATTTCTTAGGCTTCTAGGAAGTTCCCGTAAAATTTTCAAACCCAAACTCCAAACTTCATTTTTTAGCATACGATGCCCACGTGCGCGCCGGTGTGCACGTCGGGGTGCTTGAGCGTGCGCGCGAGGAGCCGTAATTGGCAAAATTAACACGGCGGAAATCTAAATCGAAATCCGTCTCGAGCAAAGCATTTCTTAGGCTTCTAGGAAGCTCCCATAAGATTTCTGAACCCAAACTCCAAACTTCATTTTTTAGCATACGATGCCCACGTGCACGCCGGTGTGCACGAGCATGCGGGCGAGGAGTCATAAAGGGCAAACTTAACTCGGGGGACCTCCAAATCGAAATCCGTCTCGAGCAAAGCATTTCTTAGGCTTCTAGGAAGCTCCCATAAAATTTTCAAACCCAAACTCCAAACTTCAATTTTAGCATACCATGCCCACGTGCACGTCGGGGTGCACGAGCGTGCGGGCGAGGAGTCATAATGGGTAAAATTAACCCGGGGGACCTCCAAATCGAAAT
>NW_026775630.1:40000-42500 GCF_030987335.1 Cornus florida | reverse complement strand
CCATAATGGGCAACATTGACTCGGGGGACCTCCAAATCGAAATCCGTCTCGAGCAAAACACTTCTTAAGCTTCTAGGAAGCTCCCATAAAACTTCCAAACCCAAACTCCAAACTTTATTTTTTAGCATACAATGCCCACGTGCACGCAGGGGTGCTTGAGCATGCGGGAGAGGAGCCATAATGGGCAACATTGACTCGGGGGACCTCCAAATCGAAATCCGTCTCGAGCAAAACACTTCTTAAGCTTCTAGGAAGCTCCCATAAAACTTCCAAACCCAAACTCCAAACTTTATTTTTTAGCATACAATGCCCACGTGCACGCCGGGGTGCTTGAGCGTGCGGGCGAGGAGCCGTAATGGGCAAAATTAACACGGGGGACCTTCAAATCGAAATCCGTCTCGAGCAAAGCACTTCTTAGGCTTCTAGGAAGCTCCCATCAAATTTACAAACCCAAACTCCAAACTTCATTTTTTAGCACACAATGCCCACGTGCACGCGGGGGTGCTTAAGCGTGCGGGCGAGGAGTCATAATGGGCAAAATTAACTCGGGGGACCTCCAAATCGAAATCCGTCTCGAGCAAAGCACTTCTTAGGCTTCTAGGAAGCTCCCATAAAATTTCCAAACCCAAACTCCAAACTTCATTTTTTAGCATACAATGCCCCCGTGCACGCGGGGGTGCTTGAGCGTGCGGGGGAGGAGTCATAATGGGCAAAACTAACTCGGGGGACCTCCAAATCGAAATCCGTCTCGAGCAAAACACTTCTTAGGCTTCTAGGAAGCTCCCATAAAATTTCCGAACCCAAACTCCAAACTTCATTTTTTAGCATACGATGCCCACGTGCACGCCGGGGTGCTTGAGCGTGCGGGCGAGGAGTCATAATGGGCAAAAACTAACTCGTGGGATCTCCAAATCAAAATCCGTCTCGAGCAAAGCATTTCTTAGGCTTCTAGGAAGCTCCCATAAAATTTCCGAACCCAAACTCCAAACTTCATTTTTTAGCATACGATGCCCACGTGCACGCCGGGGTGCACGAGCGTGCGGGCGAGGAGTCGTAATGGGCAAAATTAACTCGGGGGACCTCCAAATCGAAATCCGTCTCGAGCAAAGCATTTCTTAGGCTTCTAGGAAGTTCCCGTAAAATTTTCAAACCCAAACTCCAAACTTCATTTTTTAGCATACGATGCCCACGTGCGCGCCGGTGTGCACGTCGGGGTGCTTGAGCGTGCGCGCGAGGAGCCGTAATTGGCAAAATTAACACGGCGGAAATCTAAATCGAAATCCGTCTCGAGCAAAGCACTTCTTAGTCTTCTAGGAAGCTCCCATAAAATTTTCAAACCCAAACTCCAAACTTCATTTTTTAGCATACGATGCCCACGTGCACGCCGGTGTGCACGAGCATGCGGGCGAGGAGTCGTAATGGGCAAAATTAACTCGGGGGACCTCCAAATCGAAATCCGTCTCGAGCAAAGCATTTCTTAGGCTTCTAGGAAGTTCCCGTAAAATTTTCAAACCCAAACTCCAAACTTCATTTTTTAGCATACGATGCCCACGTGCGCGCCGGTGTGCACGTCGGGGTGCTTGAGCGTGCGCGCGAGGAGCCGTAATTGGCAAAATTAACACGGCGGAAATCTAAATCGAAATCCGTCTCGAGCAAAGCATTTCTTAGGCTTCTAGGAAGCTCCCATAAGATTTCTGAACCCAAACTCCAAACTTCATTTTTTAGCATACGATGCCCACGTGCACGCCGGTGTGCACGAGCATGCGGGCGAGGAGTCATAAAGGGCAAACTTAACTCGGGGGACCTCCAAATCGAAATCCGTCTCGAGCAAAGCATTTCTTAGGCTTCTAGGAAGCTCCCATAAAATTTTCAAACCCAAACTCCAAACTTCAATTTTAGCATACCATGCCCACGTGCACGTCGGGGTGCACGAGCGTGCGGGCGAGGAGTCATAATGGGTAAAATTAACCCGGGGGACCTCCAAATCGAAATCCGTCTCGAGCAAAGCACTTCTTAGTCTTCTAGGAAGCTCCCATAAAATTTTCAAACCCAAACTCCAAACTTCATTTTTTAGCATACGATGCCCACGTGCACGTCGGGGTGCACGAGCGTGCGGGCGAGGAGTCATAATGGGCAAAATTAACTCGGGGGACCTCCAAATCGAAATCCGTCTCGAGCAAAGCATTTCTTAGTCTTCTAGGAAGCTCCCATAAAATTTTCAAACCCAAACTCCAAACTTCATTTTTTAGCATACGATGCCCACGTGCACGTCGGGGTGCACGAGCGTGCGGACGAGGAGTCATAATGGGCAAAATTAACTCGGGGGACCTCCAAATCGAAATTCGTCTCGAGCAAAGCATTTCTTAGGCTTCTAGGAAGCTCGCATAAAATTTTCAAACCCAAACTCCAAACTTCATTTTTTAGCATACGATGACCACGTGCACGCCGGGGTGCTTGAGCGTGCGGGCGAGGAGTCATAATGGGCCAAAACTAACTCGTG
>NW_026775630.1:17500-20000 GCF_030987335.1 Cornus florida | reverse complement strand
TTCGAAAAATTTTTTTTCACAAAAACTTTTTTTTTTTTTTTTTCCCCAAAAAATTTTTTTTTTCGTTCCAAGCTAACCAAGACATCTACTATTCACTAGTAGAGCAATCGAGACTGCAAAGCAAGCAATGGCCTTACTTGCAGCTCTTGGTGCTGAGAACTCCCCCCCCCCTATAGTAGTCTTAAGTAAAACCACAGCTCTGACAGGAGTAGATATTGCATGCGAGCGAGGAGTCGTAATGGGCAAAATTGACTCGGGGGACCTCCAAATCGAATTCCGTTTCGAGCAAAACACTTCTTAGGCTTCAAGGAAGCTCCCATAAAATTTCCAAACCCAAACTCCAAACTTCATTTTTTAGCCTACAATGCCCACGTGCACGCCGGTGTGCACGCAGGGGTGCTTGAGCATGCGGGAGAGGAGCCATAATGGGCAACATTGACTCGGGGGACCTCCAAATCGAAATCCGTCTCGAGCAAAACACTTCTTAAGCTTCTAGGAAGCTCCCATAAAACTTCCAAACCCAAACTCCAAACTTTATTTTTTAGCATACAATGCCCACGTGCACGCCGGGGTGCTTGAGCGTGCGGGCGAGGAGCCATAATGGGCAACATTGACTCGGGGGACCTCCAAATCGAAATCCGTCTCGAGCAAAACACTTCTTAAGCTTCTAGGAAGCTCCCATAAAACTTCCAAACCCAAACTCCAAACTTTATTTTTTAGCATACAATGCCCACGTGCACGCAGGGGTGCTTGAGCATGCGGGAGAGGAGCCATAATGGGCAACATTGACTCGGGGGACCTCCAAATCGAAATCCGTCTCGAGCAAAACACTTCTTAAGCTTCTAGGAAGCTCCCATAAAACTTCCAAACCCAAACTCCAAACTTTATTTTTTAGCATACAATGCCCACGTGCACGCCGGGGTGCTTGAGCGTGCGGGCGAGGAGCCGTAATGGGCAAAATTAACACGGGGGACCTTCAAATCGAAATCCGTCTCGAGCAAAGCACTTCTTAGGCTTCTAGGAAGCTCCCATCAAATTTACAAACCCAAACTCCAAACTTCATTTTTTAGCACACAATGCCCACGTGCACGCGGGGGTGCTTAAGCGTGCGGGCGAGGAGTCATAATGGGCAAAATTAACTCGGGGGACCTCCAAATCGAAATCCGTCTCGAGCAAAGCACTTCTTAGGCTTCTAGGAAGCTCCCATAAAATTTCCAAACCCAAACTCCAAACTTCATTTTTTAGCATACAATGCCCCCGTGCACGCGGGGGTGCTTGAGCGTGCGGGGGAGGAGTCATAATGGGCAAAACTAACTCGGGGGACCTCCAAATCGAAATCCGTCTCGAGCAAAACACTTCTTAGGCTTCTAGGAAGCTCCCATAAAATTTCCGAACCCAAACTCCAAACTTCATTTTTTAGCATACGATGCCCACGTGCACGCCGGGGTGCTTGAGCGTGCGGGCGAGGAGTCATAATGGGCAAAAACTAACTCGTGGGATCTCCAAATCAAAATCCGTCTCGAGCAAAGCATTTCTTAGGCTTCTAGGAAGCTCCCATAAAATTTCCGAACCCAAACTCCAAACTTCATTTTTTAGCATACGATGCCCACGTGCACGCCGGGGTGCACGAGCGTGCGGGCGAGGAGTCGTAATGGGCAAAATTAACTCGGGGGACCTCCAAATCGAAATCCGTCTCGAGCAAAGCATTTCTTAGGCTTCTAGGAAGTTCCCGTAAAATTTTCAAACCCAAACTCCAAACTTCATTTTTTAGCATACGATGCCCACGTGCGCGCCGGTGTGCACGTCGGGGTGCTTGAGCGTGCGCGCGAGGAGCCGTAATTGGCAAAATTAACACGGCGGAAATCTAAATCGAAATCCGTCTCGAGCAAAGCACTTCTTAGTCTTCTAGGAAGCTCCCATAAAATTTTCAAACCCAAACTCCAAACTTCATTTTTTAGCATACGATGCCCACGTGCACGCCGGTGTGCACGAGCATGCGGGCGAGGAGTCGTAATGGGCAAAATTAACTCGGGGGACCTCCAAATCGAAATCCGTCTCGAGCAAAGCATTTCTTAGGCTTCTAGGAAGTTCCCGTAAAATTTTCAAACCCAAACTCCAAACTTCATTTTTTAGCATACGATGCCCACGTGCGCGCCGGTGTGCACGTCGGGGTGCTTGAGCGTGCGCGCGAGGAGCCGTAATTGGCAAAATTAACACGGCGGAAATCTAAATCGAAATCCGTCTCGAGCAAAGCATTTCTTAGGCTTCTAGGAAGCTCCCATAAGATTTCTGAACCCAAACTCCAAACTTCATTTTTTAGCATACGATGCCCACGTGCACGCCGGTGTGCACGAGCATGCGGGCGAGGAGTCATAAAGGGCAAACTTAACTCGGGGGACCTCCAAATCGAAATCCGTCTCGAGCAAAGCATTTCTTAGGCTTCTAGGAAGCTCCCATAAAATTTTCAAACCCAAACTCCAAACTTCAATTTTAGCATACC
>NW_026775629.1:42500-45000 GCF_030987335.1 Cornus florida | reverse complement strand
TTTTTTTTTTTTTCTTTCCCATATACCAGAGAAAGAACATGAAGACCGAGGCAACCAACAAAAAATAATTTTTTTTTTCTCTTTCCCGGAATTTTTTTTTTTTTTTTTCGAAATAGCCGAGAAAGAATATGAAGACCGAGGCATCCAACAAAAAAATTTTTTTTTTTTTTTTTCCTAATCTACCCAAGCAAAACAAATAGAAGACCGAGGCATCCAAAAAAATTTTTTTTTTTTTTTTTTTTTTCGAAAAATTTTTTTTCACAAAAACTTTTTTTTTTTTTTTTCCCCAAAAAATTTTTTTTTTCGTTCCAAGCTAACCAAGACATCTACTATTCACTAGTAGAGCAATCGAGACTGCAAAGCAAGCAATGGCCTTACTTGCAGCTCTTGGTGCTGAGAACTCCCCCCCCCCTATAGTAGTCTTAAGTAAAACCACAGCTCTGACAGGAGTAGATATTGCATGCGAGCGAGGAGTCGTAATGGGCAAAATTGACTCGGGGGACCTCCAAATCGAATTCCGTTTCGAGCAAAACACTTCTTAGGCTTCAAGGAAGCTCCCATAAAATTTCCAAACCCAAACTCCAAACTTCATTTTTTAGCCTACAATGCCCACGTGCACGCCGGTGTGCACGCAGGGGTGCTTGAGCATGCGGGAGAGGAGCCATAATGGGCAACATTG
Organism: Cornus florida; assembly: GCF_030987335.1. Taxonomy (NCBI): domain Eukaryota; kingdom Viridiplantae; phylum Streptophyta; class Magnoliopsida; order Cornales; family Cornaceae; genus Cornus; species Cornus florida. Next base: position 44,321 of record NW_026775629.1, on the reverse strand, counting down.
ACTCGGGGGACCTCCAAATCGAAATCCGTCTCGAGCAAAACACTTCTTAAGCTTCTAGGAAGCTCCCATAAAACTTCCAAACCCAAACTCCAAACTTTATTTTTTAGCATACAATGCCCACGTGCACGCCGGGGTGCTTGAGCGTGCGGGCGAGGAGCCATAATGGGCAACATTGACTCGGGGGACCTCCAAATCGAAATCCGTCTCGAGCAAAACACTTCTTAAGCTTCAAGGAAGCTCCCATAAAACTTCCAAACCCAAACTCCAAACTTTATTTTTTAGCATACAATGCCCACGTGCACGCAGGGGTGCTTGAGCATGCGGGAGAGGAGCCATAATGGGCAACATTGACTCGGGGGACCTCCAAATCGAAATCCGTCTCGAGCAAAACACTTCTTAAGCTTCTAGGAAGCTCCCATAAAATTTTCAAACCCAAACTCCAAACTTCATTTTTTAGCATACGATGCCCCCGTGCACGCGGGGGTGCTTGAGCGTGCGGGGGAGGAGTCATAATGGGCAAAACTAACTCGGGGGATCTCCAAATCAAAATCCGTCTCGAGCAAAGCAGTTCTTAGGCTTCTAGGAAGCTCCCATAAAATTTCCGAACCCAAACTCCAAACTTCATTTTTTAGCATACTATGCCCACGTGCACGCCGGGGTGCACGAGCGTGCGGGCGAGGAGTCGTAATGGGCAAAATTAACTCGGGGGACCTCCAAATCGAAATCCGTCTCGAGCAAAGCATTTCTTAGGCTTCTAGGAAGTTCCCGTAAAATTTTCAAACCCAAACTCCAAACTTCATTTTTTAGCACACAATGCCCACGTGCACGCGGGGGTGCTTAAGCGTGCGGGCGAGGAGTCATAATGGGCAAAATTAACTCGGGGGACCTCCAAATCGAAATCCGTCTCGAGCAAAGCACTTCTTAGGCTTCTAGGAAGCTCCCATAAAACCAAACCCAAACTCCAAACTTCATTTTTTAGCATACGATGCCCCCGTGCACGCGGGGGTGCTTGAGCGTGCGGGGGAGGAGTCATAATGGGCAAAACTAACTCGGGGGATCTCCAAATCAAAATCCGTCTCGAGCAAAGCAGTTCTTAGGCTTCTAGGAAGCTCCCATAAAATTTCCGAACCCAAACTCCAAACTTCATTTTTTAGCATACTATGCCCACGTGCACGCCGGGGTGCACGAGCGTGCGGGCGAGGAGTCGTAATGGGCAAAATTAACTCGGGGGACCTCCAAATCGAAATCCGTCTCGAGCAAAGCATTTCTTAGGCTTCTAGGAAGTTCCCGTAAAATTTTCAAACCCAAACTCCAAACTTCATTTTTTAGCATACGATGCCCACGTGCGCGCCGGTGTGCACGTCGGGGTGCACGAGCGTGCGGGCGAGGAGCCGTAATTGGCAAAATTAACACGGCGGACCTCCAAATCGAAATCCGTCTCGAGCAAAGCATTTCTTAGGCTTCTAGGAAGTTCCCGTAAAATTTTCAAACCCAAACTCCAAACTTCATTTTTTAGCATACGATGCCCACGTGCACGCCGGTGTGCACGAGCATGCGGGCGAGGAGTCATAAAGGGCAAACTTAACTCGGGGGACCTCCAAATCGAAATCCGTCTCGAGCAAAGCATTTCTTAGGCTTCTAGGAAGCTCCCATAAAATTTTCAAACCCAAACTCCAAACTTCATTTTTTAGCACACAATGCCCACGTGCACGCGGGGGTGCTTAAGCGTGCGGGCGAGGAGTCATAATGGGCAAAATTAACTCGGGGGACCTCCAAATCGAAATCCGTCTCGAGCAAAGCACTTCTTAGGCTTCTAGGAAG
>NW_026775629.1:0-2500 GCF_030987335.1 Cornus florida | reverse complement strand
TTTTTTTTTCGAAAAATTTTTTTTCACAAAAACTTTTTTTTTTTTTTTTCCCCAAAAAATTTTTTTTTTCGTTCCAAGCTAACCAAGACATCTACTATTCACTAGTAGAGCAATCGAGACTGCAAAGCAAGCAATGGCCTTACTTGCAGCTCTTGGTGCTGAGAACTCCCCCCCCCCTATAGTAGTCTTAAGTAAAACCACAGCTCTGACAGGAGTAGATATTGCATGCGAGCGAGGAGTCGTAATGGGCAAAATTGACTCGGGGGACCTCCAAATCGAATTCCGTTTCGAGCAAAACACTTCTTAGGCTTCAAGGAAGCTCCCATAAAATTTCCAAACCCAAACTCCAAACTTCATTTTTTAGCCTACAATGCCCACGTGCACGCCGGTGTGCACGCAGGGGTGCTTGAGCATGCGGGAGAGGAGCCATAATGGGCAACATTGACTCGGGGGACCTCCAAATCGAAATCCGTCTCGAGCAAAACACTTCTTAAGCTTCTAGGAAGCTCCCATAAAACTTCCAAACCCAAACTCCAAACTTTATTTTTTAGCATACAATGCCCACGTGCACGCCGGGGTGCTTGAGCGTGCGGGCGAGGAGCCATAATGGGCAACATTGACTCGGGGGACCTCCAAATCGAAATCCGTCTCGAGCAAAACACTTCTTAAGCTTCAAGGAAGCTCCCATAAAACTTCCAAACCCAAACTCCAAACTTTATTTTTTAGCATACAATGCCCACGTGCACGCAGGGGTGCTTGAGCATGCGGGAGAGGAGCCATAATGGGCAACATTGACTCGGGGGACCTCCAAATCGAAATCCGTCTCGAGCAAAACACTTCTTAAGCTTCTAGGAAGCTCCCATAAAATTTTCAAACCCAAACTCCAAACTTCATTTTTTAGCATACGATGCCCACGTGCACGCCGGGGTGCACGAGCGTGCGGGCGAGGAGTCGTAATGGGCAAAATTAACTCGGGGGACCTCCAAATCGAAATCCGTCTCGAGCAAAGCATTTCTTAGGCTTCTAGGAAGTTCCCGTAAAATTTTCAAACCCAAACTCCAAACTTCATTTTTTAGCACACAATGCCCACGTGCACGCGGGGGTGCTTAAGCGTGCGGGCGAGGAGTCATAATGGGCAAAATTAACTCGGGGGACCTCCAAATCGAAATCCGTCTCGAGCAAAGCACTTCTTAGGCTTCTAGGAAGCTCCCATAAAATTTCCAAACCCAAACTCCAAACTTCATTTTTTAGCATACGATGCCCCCGTGCACGCGGGGGTGCTTGAGCGTGCGGGGGAGGAGTCATAATGGGCAAAACTAACTCGGGGGATCTCCAAATCAAAATCCGTCTCGAGCAAAGCAGTTCTTAGGCTTCTAGGAAGCTCCCATAAAATTTCCGAACCCAAACTCCAAACTTCATTTTTTAGCATACTATGCCCACGTGCACGCCGGGGTGCACGAGCGTGCGGGCGAGGAGTCGTAATGGGCAAAATTAACTCGGGGGACCTCCAAATCGAAATCCGTCTCGAGCAAAGCATTTCTTAGGCTTCTAGGAAGTTCCCGTAAAATTTTCAAACCCAAACTCCAAACTTCATTTTTTAGCATACGATGCCCACGTGCGCGCCGGTGTGCACGTCGGGGTGCACGAGCGTGCGGGCGAGGAGCCGTAATTGGCAAAATTAACACGGCGGACCTCCAAATCGAAATCCGTCTCGAGCAAAGCATTTCTTAGGCTTCTAGGAAGTTCCCGTAAAATTTTCAAACCCAAACTCCAAACTTCATTTTTTAGCATACGATGCCCACGTGCACGCCGGTGTGCACGAGCATGCGGGCGAGGAGTCATAAAGGGCAAACTTAACTCGGGGGACCTCCAAATCGAAATCCGTCTCGAGCAAAGCATTTCTTAGGCTTCTAGGAAGCTCCCATAAAATTTTCAAACCCAAACTCCAAACTTCATTTTTTAGCACACAATGCCCACGTGCACGCGGGGGTGCTTAAGCGTGCGGGCGAGGAGTCATAATGGGCAAAATTAACTCGGGGGACCTCCAAATCGAAATCCGTCTCGAGCAAAGCACTTCTTAGGCTTCTAGGAAGCTCCCATAAAATTTTCAAACCCAAACTCCAAACTTCATTTTTTAGCCAACGATGCCCACGTGCACGCCGGGGTGCACGAGCGTGCGGGCGAGGAGTCATAATGGGCAAAATTAACTCGGGGGACCTCCAAATCGAAATCCGTCTCGAGCAAAGCATTTCTTAGTCTTCTAGGAAGCTCCCATAAAATTTTCAAACCCAAACTCCAAACTTCATTTTTTAGCATACGATGCCCACGTGCACGTCGGGGTGCACGAGCGTGCGGACGAGGAGTCATAATGGGCAAAATTAACTCGGGGGACCTCCAAATCGAAATTCGTCTCGAGCAAAGCATTTCTTAGGCTTCTAGGAAGCTCGCATAAAATTTTCAAACCCAAACTCCAAACTTCATTTTTTAGCATACGATGACC
>NW_026775628.1:42500-45000 GCF_030987335.1 Cornus florida | reverse complement strand
CGAAGAATGAACAAGAAGACCGAGGCATCCAAAATTTTTTTTTTTTTTTTTCTCCGATATACCAAAGCAAGAACAAGAAGACCGAAGTCTCAAATTTTTTTTTTTTTTTTTTTTTTTTTTTTTTTTTTTGATATACCGAAGAATGAACAAGAAGACCGAGGCATCCAAAAAATTTTTTTTTTTTTTTCTCCGATATACCAAAGCAAGAACAAGAAGACCGAGGCATCAAAATTTTTTTTTTTTTTTTTTTTTTTTTTTTTTTTTTTTTTTTCGATAAATCCAACCGAGAACAAGAAGACCGAGGCATCCAAAATTTTTTTTTTTTTTTTTTCTTTCCCATATACCAGAGAAAGAACATGAAGACCGAGGCAACCAACAAAAAATAATTTTTTTTTTCTCTTTCCCGGAATTTTTTTTTTTTTTTTTTCGAAATAGCCGAGAAAGAATATGAAGACCGAGGCATCCAACAAAAAAATTTTTTTTTTTTTTTTTCCTAATCTACCCAAGCAAAACAAATAGAAGACCGAGGCATCCAAAAAATTTTTTTTTTTTTTTTTTTTTTTCGAAAAATTTTTTTTCACAAAAACTTTTTTTTTTTTTTTTCCCCAAAAAATTTTTTTTTTCGTTCCAAGCTAACCAAGACATCTACTATTCACTAGTAGAGCAATCGAGACTGCAAAGCAAGCAATGGCCTTACTTGCAGCTCTTGGTGCTGAGAACTCCCCCCCCCCTATAGTAGTCTTAAGTAAAACCACAGCTCTGACAGGAGTAGATATTGCATGCGAGCGAGGAGTCGTAATGGGCAAAATTGACTCGGGGGACCTCCAAATCGAATTCCGTTTCGAGCAAAACACTTCTTAGGCTTCAAGGAAGCTCCCATAAAATTTCCAAACCCAAACTCCAAACTTCATTTTTTAGCCTACAATGCCCACGTGCACGCCGGTGTGCACGCAGGGGTGCTTGAGCATGCGGGAGAGGAGCCATAATGGGCAACATTGACTCGGGGGACCTCCAAATCGAAATCCGTCTCGAGCAAAACACTTCTTAAGCTTCTAGGAAGCTCCCATAAAACTTCCAAACCCAAACTCCAAACTTTATTTTTTAGCATACAATGCCCACGTGCACGCCGGGGTGCTTGAGCGTGCGGGCGAGGAGCCATAATGGGCAACATTGACTCGGGGGACCTCCAAATCGAAATCCGTCTCGAGCAAAACACTTCTTAAGCTTCAAGGAAGCTCCCATAAAACTTCCAAACCCAAACTCCAAACTTTATTTTTTAGCATACAATGCCCACGTGCACGCAGGGGTGCTTGAGCATGCGGGAGAGGAGCCATAATGGGCAACATTGACTCGGGGGACCTCCAAATCGAAATCCGTCTCGAGCAAAACACTTCTTAAGCTTCTAGGAAGCTCCCATAAAATTTTCAAACCCAAACTCCAAACTTCATTTTTTAGCATACGATGCCCACGTGCACGCCGGGGTGCACGAGCGTGCGGGCGAGGAGTCGTAATGGGCAAAATTAACTCGGGGGACCTCCAAATCGAAATCCGTCTCGAGCAAAGCATTTCTTAGGCTTCTAGGAAGTTCCCGTAAAATTTTCAAACCCAAACTCCAAACTTCATTTTTTAGCACACAATGCCCACGTGCACGCGGGGGTGCTTAAGCGTGCGGGCGAGGAGTCATAATGGGCAAAATTAACTCGGGGGACCTCCAAATCGAAATCCGTCTCGAGCAAAGCACTTCTTAGGCTTCTAGGAAGCTCCCATAAAATTTCCAAACCCAAACTCCAAACTTCATTTTTTAGCATACGATGCCCCCGTGCACGCGGGGGTGCTTGAGCGTGCGGGGGAGGAGTCATAATGGGCAAAACTAACTCGGGGGATCTCCAAATCAAAATCCGTCTCGAGCAAAGCAGTTCTTAGGCTTCTAGGAAGCTCCCATAAAATTTCCGAACCCAAACTCCAAACTTCATTTTTTAGCATACTATGCCCACGTGCACGCCGGGGTGCACGAGCGTGCGGGCGAGGAGTCGTAATGGGCAAAATTAACTCGGGGGACCTCCAAATCGAAATCCGTCTCGAGCAAAGCATTTCTTAGGCTTCTAGGAAGTTCCCGTAAAATTTTCAAACCCAAACTCCAAACTTCATTTTTTAGCATACGATGCCCACGTGCGCGCCGGTGTGCACGTCGGGGTGCACGAGCGTGCGGGCGAGGAGCCGTAATTGGCAAAATTAACACGGCGGACCTCCAAATCGAAATCCGTCTCGAGCAAAGCATTTCTTAGGCTTCTAGGAAGTTCCCGTAAAATTTTCAAACCCAAACTCCAAACTTCATTTTTTAGCATACGATGCCCACGTGCACGCCGGTGTGCACGAGCATGCGGGCGAGGAGTCATAAAGGGCAAACTTAACTCGGGGGACCTCCAAATCGAAATCCGTCTCGAGCAAAGCATTTCTTAGGCTTCTAGGAAGCTCCCATAAAATTTTCAAACCCAAACTC
>NW_026775628.1:0-2500 GCF_030987335.1 Cornus florida | reverse complement strand
AGAACAAGAAGACCGAGGCATCCAAAATTTTTTTTTTTTTTTTTTCTTTCCCATATACCAGAGAAAGAACATGAAGACCGAGGCAACCAACAAAAAATAATTTTTTTTTTCTCTTTCCCGGAATTTTTTTTTTTTTTTTTCGAAATAGCCGAGAAAGAATATGAAGACCGAGGCATCCAACAAAAAAATTTTTTTTTTTTTTTTTCCTAATCTACCCAAGCAAAACAAATAGAAGACCGAGGCATCCAAAAAAATTTTTTTTTTTTTTTTTTTTTTCGAAAAATTTTTTTTCACAAAAACTTTTTTTTTTTTTTTTCCCCAAAAAATTTTTTTTTTCGTTCCAAGCTAACCAAGACATCTACTATTCACTAGTAGAGCAATCGAGACTGCAAAGCAAGCAATGGCCTTACTTGCAGCTCTTGGTGCTGAGAACTCCCCCCCCCCTATAGTAGTCTTAAGTAAAACCACAGCTCTGACAGGAGTAGATATTGCATGCGAGCGAGGAGTCGTAATGGGCAAAATTGACTCGGGGGACCTCCAAATCGAATTCCGTTTCGAGCAAAACACTTCTTAGGCTTCAAGGAAGCTCCCATAAAATTTCCAAACCCAAACTCCAAACTTCATTTTTTAGCCTACAATGCCCACGTGCACGCCGGTGTGCACGCAGGGGTGCTTGAGCATGCGGGAGAGGAGCCATAATGGGCAACATTGACTCGGGGGACCTCCAAATCGAAATCCGTCTCGAGCAAAACACTTCTTAAGCTTCTAGGAAGCTCCCATAAAACTTCCAAACCCAAACTCCAAACTTTATTTTTTAGCATACAATGCCCACGTGCACGCCGGGGTGCTTGAGCGTGCGGGCGAGGAGCCATAATGGGCAACATTGACTCGGGGGACCTCCAAATCGAAATCCGTCTCGAGCAAAACACTTCTTAAGCTTCAAGGAAGCTCCCATAAAACTTCCAAACCCAAACTCCAAACTTTATTTTTTAGCATACAATGCCCACGTGCACGCAGGGGTGCTTGAGCATGCGGGAGAGGAGCCATAATGGGCAACATTGACTCGGGGGACCTCCAAATCGAAATCCGTCTCGAGCAAAACACTTCTTAAGCTTCTAGGAAGCTCCCATAAAATTTTCAAACCCAAACTCCAAACTTCATTTTTTAGCATACGATGCCCACGTGCACGCCGGGGTGCACGAGCGTGCGGGCGAGGAGTCGTAATGGGCAAAATTAACTCGGGGGACCTCCAAATCGAAATCCGTCTCGAGCAAAGCATTTCTTAGGCTTCTAGGAAGTTCCCGTAAAATTTTCAAACCCAAACTCCAAACTTCATTTTTTAGCACACAATGCCCACGTGCACGCGGGGGTGCTTAAGCGTGCGGGCGAGGAGTCATAATGGGCAAAATTAACTCGGGGGACCTCCAAATCGAAATCCGTCTCGAGCAAAGCACTTCTTAGGCTTCTAGGAAGCTCCCATAAAATTTCCAAACCCAAACTCCAAACTTCATTTTTTAGCATACGATGCCCCCGTGCACGCGGGGGTGCTTGAGCGTGCGGGGGAGGAGTCATAATGGGCAAAACTAACTCGGGGGATCTCCAAATCAAAATCCGTCTCGAGCAAAGCAGTTCTTAGGCTTCTAGGAAGCTCCCATAAAATTTCCGAACCCAAACTCCAAACTTCATTTTTTAGCATACTATGCCCACGTGCACGCCGGGGTGCACGAGCGTGCGGGCGAGGAGTCGTAATGGGCAAAATTAACTCGGGGGACCTCCAAATCGAAATCCGTCTCGAGCAAAGCATTTCTTAGGCTTCTAGGAAGTTCCCGTAAAATTTTCAAACCCAAACTCCAAACTTCATTTTTTAGCATACGATGCCCACGTGCGCGCCGGTGTGCACGTCGGGGTGCACGAGCGTGCGGGCGAGGAGCCGTAATTGGCAAAATTAACACGGCGGACCTCCAAATCGAAATCCGTCTCGAGCAAAGCATTTCTTAGGCTTCTAGGAAGTTCCCGTAAAATTTTCAAACCCAAACTCCAAACTTCATTTTTTAGCATACGATGCCCACGTGCACGCCGGTGTGCACGAGCATGCGGGCGAGGAGTCATAAAGGGCAAACTTAACTCGGGGGACCTCCAAATCGAAATCCGTCTCGAGCAAAGCATTTCTTAGGCTTCTAGGAAGCTCCCATAAAATTTTCAAACCCAAACTCCAAACTTCATTTTTTAGCACACAATGCCCACGTGCACGCGGGGGTGCTTAAGCGTGCGGGCGAGGAGTCATAATGGGCAAAATTAACTCGGGGGACCTCCAAATCGAAATCCGTCTCGAGCAAAGCACTTCTTAGGCTTCTAGGAAGCTCCCATAAAATTTTCAAACCCAAACTCCAAACTTCATTTTTTAGCCAACGATGCCCACGTGCACGCCGGGGTGCACGAGCGTGCGGGCGAGGAGTCATAATGGGCAAAATTAACTCGGGGGACCTCCAAATCGAAATCC